>NC_040023.1:4295736-4308722 GCF_000972845.2 Larimichthys crocea | reverse complement strand
CCTAAAAAACACACATCAGCCTGTTGGACTGTTACTATCTTAATAAGCCACATCTTGTGGAATAATCCATGAAAATGAAAAGGTGTTCAGGAGTTTCTCACCGTGGTAGAGATGTGCTGAGCTGCAGACGAGGAAGGGAGGGAATGACCTCAACCAAACAGCCACTGGTCTTCACACCTGCCAGGCCCTCCAACAGGCAGTCACTGGTGACACCGAACACTGATGGTGGTAAACCTGGGAAACATGGAAAGAGGAAGTGAGCCAGAAGTTAAGATCAAGGCTGAAATTTGTTTTTCTAATACAACAGAATGCTGCAGACTGCTTTGTCTTATGTGCAAATACAGAGTAAGGCTGGATTCAGACAAAATCCAGAGCTGTGGCGAAAACTCAGTGGGGGATGTGATGTTGGCTGCAGCAGTGTGGGCCGCAGGGGGGGTCAATCAGGTCAAACCTGTCCACAGTCAGCATGAAATGTCATTGAAACTGAGATTCCAGGTGGATTCATGAACTATGATATTCTACCTGTCGCTCCTGGCTTTATTTATTCCATGTACCATGAAGAAGTTTTCTTTGGTTTGTGTCTGATGGTTTGACAGCGATGGGAGAGTAAGCATTGGTTGAGAGACATGGACAGTGAATGAGAGTGAAGGAGCGCCGGCATCGAAAAAAGCCAGTTAATCAGTGAAATTTCCTGATTATTCGCAGCGTTTCCTTTCAGCACAAATAGTAACCCCCAGCTGCGTTTCGCCGCAGCGCCTGATTGTGTCTGATTACGGCATAATGGCAAAGGTTTTCAGCTGGACTCACCATTGACAGTGATGTTGCCAGCTGTGCGCGGACGCCAACCAGAGTGACGGGGTACAGGCCAGACTCTGCGGCAGGGACAGTCGGCAGGCAGGGATTCAAACTCCACACCAGAGGTCAGTAAACCCTGAAAAACAAGAAAAGACAGGATGGGGTGTTATCATACATTTATTAAAGCATAAGGAAACAGATGTAAAACCTAATTAAAAACAAAATTAAAACTTCTTGGTAAATGATGGCATGAATAGCAGAGTGAAAAGATAATAAAATGTGAGACCACACAAATATTTAATGCATTTTTTGTTAGAGCTAATATAAAATAGGTCCATAACTATAAAATGTTTCTTTAAAATTAATGAGAAAAGTTTCTTTTACACCACTAAGTCTGGTTCAGCAAGAACGAAATGTAAAAAATTCTACTTTCTAAATGGAAATACTCATCACAGCTTGTTTAACTTGTTTTTTACCGATTTGTCAAAGAAAAAACACAAAAAAAGTAATATAATTCCAAAACCAAAACATTCAAAAAATAATCAAATCTCTCAGCTCTCGTTTGACTCTTGTACACTCTTTCTGGCCCCTGGAGTGATGTGCAGCTGTCTGATTCTCCCATAACGTTCAGTGTGAAGTATCTCTCAAACTGTTTCATGCGATTCATCATCTTAATCTACCCATGGTGTCCCGAGATTAAATATCTGTCAGCATGAGCGCGTTTCCATTGGAGAAAATTGCTCTCCATGGGAAATGGCCACTTGAGCCATGTGTGTCTTAGAAGTGATTGAAAAGTCCAACGCTCGAAACACAAAAGGAGGAGGGATAAGATGGGTTTCAAATCCATCACTAGTGTTGAACAGCCAGAATGTCCCATGCTGTCTTTTTCATGCACTGGGAAATCATGAACTGTCTGCCCAACAGAATTTGAGGCAATAAAGGTAGCTTTGTAGTGAATTTAAACCAACTCAAAGGACAATTCAGGTTTCTTACAACTTGGGTCATGTTATCGCAGTTTTGCTCATCATTTCTATCCCTCATGATAACATTGTACTAACCAAAAGTATGACTGAAAGGAAAGCAAAAAACTGAAAATAATAGTAAAATAAAATAAAAGTTGGAATAAATGGGAATTATTGTAAGAAGGACCTCATTTCTGACCTCAAACAATTGAGACGTCCCGAAAGAGCGAACAAGACAGTCTTATTGACACTCTGCAGTGATGTAACCATCTTTCACCAGAACCATATTTAAAAAAAAGGACAAAAGCAATGCTCCGGGTCATGAACAGCACTGGCAAATTCAATGTTTTCACACTTAAATGGAGCTGGTTTTCACCCTCCTGCCACTGTCTCATCGGAGCTCTAAAGGTCTACATAGAGAGATGCTGTGGTACAATAAGAGAAAACATTAAGTTTTGTGATGCCCTTTTAAAAGATATCATCATGAACTACTATTGCAACTTTAGTTGAATGAAGTTCCTGAGTGGTACGTCATCAATAATTACTGTGACATTTGTCACCTATTTAAACAATCCGAATGCTACAGGCAGTCCAGTGACATTACGTGGATGCCAACACAGAGGCTTCCAGTAAAAAAACAAAAAAACATAGTAGGGTCATCCACCAACAAATTAGACCTGACTGCAACATGATATAATCCAGCAAGGTGTTGCGGCTGCCTATCAAATAACTGCAAGCGCACATTCCTGGAGGATTACCCAGTAACGTGAATGGTGTATTTCTACTGGTTACTGATAAAATATTGCTGCCGCCAACTTTCCAGAGTTGTTAATATGATGTGTGTTTATGCAGTTTGGTAACACCAACAGTGTTTGAACAACAGGCTAACTTTATCATTCCAACAAGCTTACATTATCAATGGATATTTAAGAAAGTTTGCATCCACATTAGGTCTGGATATCTTTACTGCATTTGATGCTTTTTGTATCCACATCTAGAAAAAACTGTGAATATGATTACAACAACATGATAAAGCACCTCGTCTAGCATGGATGAAACTTCAAGGTGGACAGCCGCACTGTGTTTGCAAAGGAAAAAACAAGCGGAATAAAGTACTCTGTTGATGTGAGCATCATTTCATTATCCAAATGTATTTAGAGGTGGTAGTGTAATTTATTTAAATGATACTCATCGTTAATCCACATGTAATAAATTGATTTAATGGGACCTCTGCAGTTACTTGCTCGTGTTAGGACCTTTTGGACTTCAATAAGTGAAACACATGCTCAGTTGAACCGAGGTCATGTGACTGTGTGTGTGTGTGGACAAGACAAGAACATTGCACTGTTTGGCCATAAAAAATATAAAAGGGCAACGAGTCCTACACTGTTCACCCACAATTGATGTGAACACCCTCAAACCACCCTTAAAGCTGAAAGTCAGCACTTTAACCTCATAGTCATTATTTCATTTCACACCCATTGTGCTGGAGTACAGAGCCAAAACAATGAAAAATGTGTCGCTGTCCTGCTACTCACAGACTGCACTCTACTCATGTGAACGATGCAGGAGAGAGAGTGTGTGTGAAGTGGTTTAAATATCAGGTTTCTTCTTATTTATTTGTCACCTTACTAGATATTAATTGGCTTGCATTCAGGTATCTTTCTGATTAAGAACAAGTACCAGCTATTTTATGTTATAGTTATTCTACAGTAGCCCTCTTGTAATCTTGTAGGAACTCTAGTTCATCCCATTTCATACAGACTAGCAGTGACACACTTGCTTAAAACTCAGGTCAGGACCACATTTTATGGATCCAGCCCTTTAAACCAGACTTTCTAGTGCTCTCTCTAATATTATTCCCAAAATGTAGCTTAACTGTAGCCATAAAAATAAACCTCAAAAAACTAAAAATGATATGCTATTTAAAAGTTACAGCTTTTTGAGATTTAAAAAGAAGTTTTAAAACAAGCCACAGGTGTTTTATGAATCAATACATTGCCGGTGGCAAAACTTACAATTATCTTTAGAATGGATATGAATATATAAATGCTTTTGATTTAGAAGTGGCGACGGGTAATTTGAACAAGTATTGAACATTTCAACCAAACGCTGTTCAAGCTCTTGTACATTCAAGCACCTAAAATGCACAACAAAGCCAACACAACACACTGGAAGTGGATGTTGATATTTGTAATGGAGCATTTTTCCATATGTCAGAAATGGTTGCAGTCTCTGGGAGTAGCAGGAGAATTTATTTTCATGTAGATCCCGTAACCTGAAATGACATTTTGGATGCGGTAAATCTAACAAACATAAGAGGAGAAATTATGGGTTAAATTACTACTAGAAAATAACAGGTAAAGCACCCTGTCGGAGTGCTGTAAATCATTCTGACAGTGGAGCTGCTGCAAAATCCACTATTTAGGTCATGCCTGTAAGTACAGCACTTCAGCAGCTTTTGATGTGGAAAATCTTTTTATTCGAGTACTGTAGCAGATACATGAAGCAAATAGAATACAAATCTAATATGTGGTCTCTCTTGGGTACTTTCACTGAGTCCGTAGGAAGACCTTTAGCTTTGACTTCAGTCGCAAAGGTGCCTCATTGACTTCGCAGATATCTTCTTGCCTCCAGCGGAAAAAGCTGCAGTTGTTACAGCTTCTGTTTTTCACTTTACTGACATCAGCATTAACATCAGCTTTAGTTATTTATAACATTCTTAAAAGCTCAGAGCCATGTTTTATAAAACAAGTCTAGGAAAGGAGGGGAAGTATCTGCTAAAATGCAAACAATACAGTACGTGTCGCTGATATAGTTGCAACAACATTTGTTTTTTCAGTTTCAAAAGGTTTTCCATCATTGCTCCATTACAAGTTTCAAAATATATCTGAAATGTCAGTGAGAGTTATATTTGTGCTGACTCGCTGTCAAGGAAAAAAAAAGCATATTGAGTTTATGATGAGTGGCATTGTAATTCTTGCCTCAGGCAGATTGTTTGTTGCATATTAAAGTTATAATATTGAACATGTGCATGTATAATCAGGCATCATAAACACCCACAGTGATCCTTTCTTGTATATTCCCTTTTGCTCCAGTATTTCCATTACTTACAAAACACAGATGCCATTGCTATTTAAAAGTTGCGAGTGTTTTGCTTTTGACCGCTGAAAACTTTGCTATAATGCTACTGACTCACACTATAAGACACACAGTTTGAACACAGTTTACCGCTTTATGTGAGTCGCTGTCTTACCTGGTATGATTTGGTGACACCTATCTACAAATGGACATACGTTTCCACATGTTAAACAATTTAAAGAGACCCCAAAATTAAATATACAGTTTTTTTCCTCCAGTTTATCCATCTAGATTGTTCTGGTGTGAGCTGCCATTTGCCTTCTCCTCACTATAATAGAACTAGATGGCTTGTGGTGCTCAAAGCACCCAAAAAAACCCCAAACTAAACTGTTAGCAGTTTCACGTTAGATCCATTTTCTTTTTCTACCAACAGTATCAGCGCAGGATGTACACACTAATGGGCGCCCTCCAGCAACTGAGCTGTAACATTAGCTAGCTCAGCATAAGCCATGAGGAGATGGAAAGATGTAGTTCAGTCGAAAGAAAATAGTTCCTACTTGACACGTCTCACAACAAGTAACCGGGTCATGAATTTAAAAAAAAAGAGACATTGCTGTTGAGTTTTTTTAAATGTGCTTTTCTTGCGCTTTGAGCGCCTTAAGTGGATATAAGTTCCATTATATTCCAGAGAACGCAGAGATCTCACCAAACTCACACCAAAACAATGTACATGGACAAATAACACTACACGTGAGAACTGTCCCTTTAACTAAAACCCAAATGAGGTTTTATGGAAAAACCCACAAATTATCTAAAGCAGCACTAAGGTCTCTGCAGTACTCCAACTGCGAGAAAAAAGGAAATCAACAAATGTCGTTCCAGCTCATTAAATCCCAAGGGAATAAAAGCAAGAAAATGAGTACATTTTTACTCATCATTGAAGTTCTCCCTCCCTCCATAACCCCTTAACAGGTCAGCCCACACGCCTTCGCCCATGACCAAAGAGGAACTGTCCAGCACTGTGTCCGTCCAGCTTTTCAATGGAGAGACACAGCAGCTAACCATCACCTTGGATAACATTGGATCCGAGGACATCGAGAGTCTGGAGCTCACCTCTAAGATTGTCAGCACCAAAGGTTAGTACCTCTATCAAGATGAGTAAAGCCATTTCTTTTCATTCTACGTATCTTGGATGTTTATGTCTAAAGAAACAGGTACAAGAAGAAGACAGCAATGGCGATATGAACAATTTTGTAGTATTGAGATTATTGATGCGTGTACATGTCGTATTTGTTATCATGCTGTTTTAATCAGGATGGCTTTTGATGTTCTTTATCACCCACTGAGTTTCTGCTGCAGCCTCTTGCAGTCCCCGAGTCCGCAGTGCAACAGAGGTCACTACCTATTGTCTTTGGTTCTACATCTTTCATGCCCCGTGGCTTTTCACTTCGGGTTCCATCTCTTTGTTCAACACCTGCTCAGGTCCTCAGATCTCTGCAGTGCGCTCACCCGGCTTCACTCCGACTGTCTGTCTCTGCTTCTCCCTTTTTTGCTTTTTTGTCTTTGTCTGACTGTCTGTCTGGAAAAAAGGCTACATTATTAAAATAGGCAGCAACATTTCAAAACATCACACTCTGTTTATACTCTTGCCATGTCTGACCAGAGCTACCTGTGGTCAGCAGGCCACAGAAGCATAAATGGTAATTCAAGTACAAAATGGAACTATTCAATACGTCTGAGAAGAGAGCAGTTGTCATGCAGCATTACTGTCATGTAGAGGTTGTATACTACCTCTCTACTTTAACCCTCAGTGATTTATTTGTCATGTATGTCACGAACGATTCTAAATACTGACATGTAATTATTTTCATACAGTATATTTACATTTATGTCAGTTTAAAGGGTAATCAATGCTCCTCTCTTACTTCTGGTACCAGCTCTACTAGTAGTCACCAATTAACCCATTGAACCTGCATGTCTTTGGATTGTGGGAGGCAGCCGGAGTACCCGGAGAGAACCCACACAGACGGTGCTAACCACTGCACCACCATGCTGCCCATTATACATAAATGTAATAAATTTAAATTTTAGTTAAGTTTCAACTATGTGGGACATTTTACAAATAAACTCATCAGTGCTCTCAGGTGGACAAACTATGTAACGGTGACACTAAATCAACTCTAACATATCTTTTTTTTACTTATTACAGTACTTATTGATTTCCAGTCAGGGGTATTTGAATCCCAGGACGTACCTCTGCACACATCAGGGGTAAATGGAATTATTGCAGAGTATCTCAGCTGGTAGAAATTTTGATTTGATTGAAAAATCTATGAAAGAAAAAAAAATCATGGTGTCAATTAAATACCAAAACGATTTCAATCAATCAAATAAATAGACTTTTAAAAACATGATGGATGGTATCAGTCAAGGGGGACGTGAACTCATCTGATCATCTAATCATAAAGCAATGCTTTTGGAGATTTCACCTGAATCATTCACTTTAGTATGAGTCCAGTGTTTTTCTATAAGATTATACCTCTCTTTTGGAAACAGTTATCTTCACAGTGTCACATTGATTTTGTTTAATGACCTCTGCTTTATCCTTTTTTCCCCTGACTTGCGTAAGTGAAGTCTGACGATTTTTTTTTTTCTCTACTCTACCCTATTTGTCACAAACCATCTTTGGCTTTTGACCTGCTATTCTTAAACCATACCCGATTGGACCATACTGAGAAAATAACACTCCATAGTGGTGTTTGATCACACGGTGATAAGCAGAGCAGGAGGTGCCGGGAGGAAGTATATATGGAATTGATCTGACATTTCCAGAATGGCACCATGGTTCTGTGTTTAATTGAAGACTAGGCTACACTAACGTGTCCTCCGTCCACAGGTTACTACCCATAGATCTTGTCTTATCAGGTGGTTTCTGGCAGTCTGTCTAGTTGTACATTTTTCGTGGTGTTTACAAGCACTTTTTTTATTTTGTAGAGGCAGGAACAATCTTTGTTGACCAGTCCTGTTGTAGATTTGATAGTCCAGTGACAGTGTAGTGAGAGAAGTAGAAGCCCAATCGAGCCCCTGTTCTATAAGAATGAGCCTGCCAGTGGTAACTAGTGCAGGACTGTAATTAAAACAGACTATTTGAAGACACTCATCCAGTGACTAACCGTCTACCTCTGAGAGCCTCCCTGCTTCTCACATACCCTGCTCCCTGCTGGCTGGACTCCAAGGTACGATGTAGTCTCACCAGTTAACAAGAGTTCTCTTTGAAATGGAACTGTTGTTGTGGTTGTTGGAAATGATTTAGGCTGCAAATATAGTTTTGCCTCCAAGGGAATGTTATTTTCAGAGTTGGATGAACAAGTAAAAAGAACTGACTTTTCTAGTCCCGAATTAGAAAAACGCCATCTGTAGTCTTGCTCAAAGACTTTAAAGTTAAAAGAATTTGCTTTTTTTTAAAAAAAAATGTATATATAGTTATAGTAGACTTTACCTTACACTATAAACTTTATTGAATTCATACAAACACAAGCAAGCAAGAAGCAAATAGTCACATGCAGAACATAAATATAACATCTGAATTTCAAATTTAAACTTAATTTAATTTAAACTATTTAATTAATATACTGTATGTTTTTTTTTAAAAACACTGCAGTGACTGATTGTTTTCCAGGTATTAGTCAGACACCATGTACCTCCATGGAAACGGAGATGGAAATAGCGAGCAATTTTTTTATTTAGAGAGCAATTTTCCCACAATATGAATACAGTTTGATTATATATTACATTTCATCCGGTAATTGTAATTTGCAATATTATATTCAAGGGTGTGCTTTACCGTCATTAGTAGCACTTCAGTGGTGTTTACAGACCTGACTCCATCACTGACGTGCCAATAATGACGGTAAAGCACACCCTCTCGTGTAATATTGCTTAATTTAATACTCTAACTCAGTAGTTTCAGGAAAATGTGGATGAAAGGTTTTTTTTAAACGCGATTTCATACTAATTAAAATTCAACAACTAAGTGTTGACTTCAATTCAGTAAAAGTAAAAAAAACTTTGTTAAAACCAATAATAAATAAACAAAACTACTTGTTTCTTTCCTTTTCCCCTATGCTTTTTTCGCAACCAGCTGCAAGCCTGGTTGAAGGCCAAAGGTCAAAAAGTCAAATTCTTATGAAGAGGAAAAATACATTTTTTTTTCAGTTGTAGCAGATAAAACCGTCCAAAAGAGAAACCACCTACAAAGCTTTTCCTTTGTCACTTTCTTGTTCACGTCTTCTGAATGAATCATCATCGTCTTCATCCTTGTTTTCAAGCTTCAGCTCTTGGTTTTCTGCGTTATCTTTTTTTTTTTTTTTCAGTCCTTCCGGGCTGCCCTCTTCTCTCCTTCAAATCCTTATCTTCTCCACTTTCAGGGAATAACTCAGTCCCTTTATATTCCTCTGGTTCCCTTTCTTATTTTCCTCGTTCTGTCATCTCTGTTGAGAGCAGGGTTTCCTATTCAGGGCACAGGAGTGACCAGTACCATTGTTCTTTTGAAGCCTAGAAAAATTGAAAATTCAATTCTTCATGTACTTTGTTCTAGCCCCTTTAGCTCATAATATGACTATATTTAGTCCCCACAGTGAGAGAAAAATAAGAAGTCGGAAGGAAGATGGCCAGCTGTGCTCCTTTTCCCTGTTCTGGTCCTCTCTTTGGCTTCTTCGAAGCTCAACCCCTCCTACTAAAAATCCAAATGGTGGGCAAATTAAAAAAAGAAAGTAATTAGTCTGACACAGATACATACAATACAGTGATCCCGTTGAAAAAAGATCATATTAGCAGTCTATTTGTTAACATTAAAATAACTTTTTTTCTTGCCTCTCTCTGTTGTTCTTGTCCTTGAGAGAACTTAGCAGCAGCGTCTGGAAGCTACGATAATGTTGTTATCAGTATAGCTATCAGTCTGGGTATCTCAACCTTTGCAGTCGTGATTGTTTTAGCTAATTTGGATCACAGAAACTCTCCAAACTTTTTGATGCACGCGGAAAGAGTCTTAGTACAATTGTGACAAACTTAAATGTAGCTTCATCATTATAGATCACATGCATATATGAACGTGAGGACATGCTTTAAGCATCGGCTTCTTTCAAATCGCTCTTGTTTCAGTCGTGTCTTATCTATGCTGGACAAAACACAACTGGTGATATACATAATGAGTCCCCCAAGTTGTCTCTGCTCATCTCCACCCTCACCCCGCGCCGTCTGCTTTATTTCAGCTAATTGTAGCACAGTGACCACAGTCCAGAGCCACTTCTTTTCCACGCAGCCATCTCCTCGGGTGTACTCTGGCAGCAGGCTTCATTACGGTACAAAGAAAGAAACCTCTGTAAGCAATTAGGTATACCACATCTGAGCTGAGAGACCTTTGAAGGCCATTTTAATGTCAGATCAGCTTCCGTCTGGAGTGTGTCATTTTTAAAAAAATTCAATCTGGGTTTCACTTTGTTCCTGAAGTCTGTCAGTGATGGTGTTTGATGTCGAAACTGTTTAAGAGGTTGTACTGCTCTCTCAAAACACACATTATTATAAGAAATTTCACCTCGGACATTAGCAGCTTTTGAGAATCATATTTATTTGTACAGATGGAACCTGCGGCTTCCCTCATGTCTGGAAATAATCTTAGCATTTGCATAGTTTTTACAAGTAAAGACAAACATGCCCCCTATCTCCCATGTCTCATTAAGATGTATTAGTTTACCCCTGATGAAATAGCAACCAGATTTAAAGAAAAAGGAAGAGTGTTGCATGACTTTTAGGAAGGAGTTGAGACAGGCTCTGGGTGGTCAGGAGGTGCTTCCAAACGACTGGACAACTACAGCTAATGTGATCAGGGAGACGGGTAGGAGTGTACTTGGTGTGCCATCTGGAAGGAAAGTAGATGAGGAGACTTGGTGGTGGAATGAGGAGGTGAAGGAGTGTTTATGGAGAAAGAGGTTAGCTAAGAAGAAGTGGGACACTGAGAGGACTGAAGAGAGTAGACAGGATTACAGGGAGATGCAGCATAAGGTGAGAGTTGAGGTGGCAAAGGCCAAACAAGGAGCTTACGATGACTTGTATGCTCGGTTGGACAGTAAGGAGGGAGAGACTGATCTATACAGGTTGGCAAGGCAGAGAGACAGAGATGGGAAGGACGTGCAGCAGGCTAGGATGATTAAGGATAGGGATGGAAGTGTACTGACAGGTGCCAGTAGTGTACTTTGAAGAGTTGATGAATGAGGAAAATGAGAGAGAACGAAGAGCAGAAGAGGTGACTGCTGTGGACCAGGAAGTAGCAAAGATGAAGGATGAAGTGAGGAGGGCATTGAAGAGGATGAAGAGTGGAAAGGCACTCTGTCCTGATGATATACTTGTGGAGGTTTTGACTGGGTTGTTCAACAGAATCTTAGATAGTGAGAAGATGCCAGAGGAATGGAGGAGGTGTGATGGTGCCCATTTTTAAGAACAAGGGAGATGTGCAGAGCTGCGGCAACTGCAGAGGAATAAAGCTGATGAGCCATACAATGAAGTTATGGGAAAGAGTAGTGGAAGCTAGACTAAGGGCAGGGGTGAGCATTTGTGAGCAGCAGTATGGATTCATGCCAAAAAAAAGAGTACTCCAGATGCAGGATTTGCTTTGAGGATGTTGATAGAGAAGTACAGAGAAGGTCAGAGGGAGCTGCACTGTGTCTTTGTAGATCTGGAGAAAGCTGGTGCCCAGAGAGGAACTGTGGTATTGTATGAGGAAGTATGTTAGAGCGGTGCAGGACATGTATGAGGGCTGTAAGACAGTGGTGAGGTGTGCTGTAGGCGTGACAGAGTTCAAGGTGGAGGTGGGACTGCATCAGGGATCAGCTCTGAGCCCCTTCTTGTTCGCTATGGTGATGGACAGGCTGACAGACGAGGTTAGACAGGAATCTCCATGGACTATGATGTTTGCAGATGACATTGTGATCTGTAGCGAGAGCAGGGAACAGGTGGAGGAGAAGCTAGAGAGGTGGAGGTTTGCCCTGGAAAGCAGAGGAATGAAGGTTAGCCGCAGCAAGACGGAGTACATGTGTGTGAATAAGAGGGACGCAAGTGGAAGAGTGAGGTTACAGGGAGAAGAGATAAAGGATTTTAAGTATTTAGGCTCAACAGTCCAGAGCAATGGAGAGTGTGGAAAAGAGGTGAAGAAGCGTGTGCAGGCAGGTTGGAACGGGTGGAGAAAAATGTCAGGTGTGATGTGTGATAGAAGAGTTTCAGCTAAAATAAAAGGAAAGGTGTACAAAACTGTGGTAGACCAGCGATGTTGTTTGGTCTAGAGACAGTTCCACTGAGGAAAAGACAGGAGGCAGAGCTGGAGGTAGCAGAGATGAAGATGCTGAGGTTCTCTTTGGGAGTGACCAAGATGGATAGGATCAGGAATGAGTCCATCAGAGGGACAGCACACGTTAGAGGTAAAGTCAGAGAGGCCAGACTGAGATGGTTCGGACATGTCCAGAGGAGAGATAGTGAATATATTGGTAGAAGGATGCTGAGTTATGAACTGCCAGACAGGAGGCTTAGAGGAAGACCAAAGAGGAGGTTTATGGATGCAGTGAAAGAGGACATGAAGGTAGTTGGTGTGAGAGAAGAGGATGCAGAAGACAGGGTTAGATGGAGGCAACTGATACGCCGTGGCAACCCCTGAAGGGAAAAGCCGAAAGGAGAAGAAGACTTTCTTATCCATGATGCCATCAATTTTCATTAAGTCACCTGTTCCTGAGGCTCAAATGGCACCCCACACCATAATACCACCCCGTCCATGTTTAACTGTTGGCAACAGACACTCATTTTTATATCTCTCCCCCTCCCTTCGTCCAACATACACTCTTCACTTGTTGCCAAACTGTTCAAACTTGGACTCATCAGTCCACAACACTTTATACCAATCTTCCTTTGACCACTTCTTGTGTTCTTTTGCTCATTTCAGGTGTTTCACTCTATGTTTCTCTTTCCGTAATGGTTTCTTTGCTGCTATTCTGCCAACAAGTCCTTGTTCACCCAGTTTCTGACGCACAGTTCTTGAAGACATTTGCAGCATTAGTCATTGTGGCGTTGATCTCGTCACACAGTTCTCGTGAGGTCTTTCTTCAG
>NC_040023.1:3525086-3625768 GCF_000972845.2 Larimichthys crocea | reverse complement strand
ATAGGCCAATATAACCAATATAAAATTATTAAACCATCATCATTGAGTATATATATATTTCAAATATATTAATGAAATTAATTATCTCTTTGTTTTTACGTGTTTTGGGCAGTAAAAGTTAAATAAAAAATGACCTTTAGCACATTTTTATGGTGGCTTTTAATCTTGCATCAAATAGTAAACGTATGCAGACCTGCATGCATGTACAAATCATAAATGTACAAGTAAATATTGTGCTTGTACTAGTATTGAACTACAAGACGCAAAACAGTTGCAAGCCTTTAATTAATTAGAGTTATGTAAAGCTTTTGATGTGATAGTTGGGTCCTAGAGATGTGGTGACTACAGCTGAGCAGAGGAGGGGGCCCAATTTGATTTTTTTCCTGGCAGCGCCCCTGAGTCAAAGTGCAGGTCTTAAAACAAAGCCATTATAATAACACGCGTAGTTTCATCGCGGATTTTATTTTGAAATCCGAAGTGGAACACCTGTGCGTTTCACGGAGCAGGCTGCGTGCTTGTACCGGATGCTGTAGCGACCCGTGTCGCTGCAGTGTTGCGCTTTCCTGTTTACGGGCGGGAAGAGCGAACACAGCAGACAGTGTGTGGGGGAGCTGCTGGGTTTAAAATCGGCTGGACATTTGTTTTTAATTCTGTTTTCGTGGTGTATGGTTTACACGTTTTAATGATACGCGGGGCTCTGCGAGTTCTTGTGGATACGTTTTGAGTGGGAACTAAAGGGATTTATTTTTTGAGAGAGAGAGAGAGAGTGCAGGGTTGATAGATGGAGGATCCTCCTGCAGATTCTGGTGGTGGTGCTGGTGGTGCAGCAGCAGCAGCAGCAGCAGCAGCAGCAGCGGAGGGCCCCACGGTGCAGGTGGCAGATATATGCTGGCCGACCGGAGCTCTGCCTCTGCGGCTCCTGGAGTGGAAAGTCAAACCCGGCTCTCTGGTTAACGTGGACTCCGTGCTGGCACTGTGCGCTCCCATACCTCAGGAGAAGGGGACAGAGGCAGCCAGGCTGCCGGAGAAGAAGGTGAAATCGGACCGAGCTGGTGTAGTCAAGGAGCTATGCTTTCAACTCGGACAGGTCATACCTCCCGGGTGAGTCACTCTGCTAACATTTACTGACCTACCGGCCCCCCCCGGCTTGGACAGGTTACAGGCGGGACATGTCAGCTGTAGTTTGTTTGGCTCCGCTTCGCCAGCTACTTCCTCCACCCGCGGTGTAACGTTAGCTAGCTAACGAGCTAACACCGCTACACATACGTGCTAAGTTAACGTTAGCTTGTTTGCTAGCCCTGACTCCGAACCGTCACCCCGCGGCGCGTCAAGTCACTCAAAACAAACGTGCAGGCTTTTCAGGAGAGGCTTGAACCTTCAAAATAAGAGTGTCATTTCTTTAGCGCATCTCGTTAGGAACTTTTTTAACAGTGGAAATGATAAACATTCGTAAGCAGGGTTTAAGGACGTACCATATAGTCTCCCAAACGCTGATTTTAATGTCTGTGCAGTTAAGAATACAGACAAAACTAAAATGTACGCTTTTATTTTGAAGGCTCAATCAGGTGAAGCGTTGTCTCGTTTTGTTTGCCTTGACACAGCCGTGCGTCGCGTGCGCAAAATGTGTTGCACGCGGTGTAGGTTGACAGGTAGAGGACTGGTCCAAGTCCAATGTTGTCCCCGTGTCCTGCCTTTTATTGCACAATAACACAAAATGTACATTTTTGGGAACAAGTATTGTCACCATGAGCACTTTTTGTATTATTATTATTTATTTTTATTGCATTTAGTCCACACGTGTCAGTGAAGTATACCTAATATAAAAGAGTTGGGTTGGTTTGAGTGAGAAACATACATTTGCTATGAGAGAAGAAGGACTCCTGTTGCTTTCAGGTGCTCTATGTAAACTTCTACTCCTGTTACACAGAAAAGTGAAAGGTTAATGTTTATATGAAAGTGTAGTAATAACTGTGGTGTCTGTATTACAAAGCAAAACAACTGTGTTGATTACACCAGGCTGTCCATTATTGTAAATACAGGCATGTTTAGCTGACTCAAAGTAATAACAACCCAGTAAAAAGATTTACTCAAAGCAAATCTGACCACACAGCTTTAAGACCGGTATCTTCATCTTCATCAATGTTAATAAATGGTATACACTTCTTATCCCTGAGGTACAACATATAATCCCTAATAAACTTCAGGGGCCTTAAATGTCACACAACAAATGTTCAATTCATGAGAATCTAAGTTTACGAAAAAAATGTAAAAGTTTCTCTTCCTTTTTTTCCAGAGGTGTCATCATCAGGATAGAAGAATGCAGCCATCCAATAGTAATGAAGGGTTTATGCGCTGAATGCGGCCAGGACTTGACGCAGTAAGTAGATGAAAACACAGTCAGTGATACAAACATGTCTCTTGTCATTTTCCTCTTCGTTTTTTTGACGCTAAAACGCTGAGCTGTAATGTAAAGACGTTACATGACACTATCAGCATCATTCAGTCCACAAAAAAACAGAGCAGACAAAGATTTTCTATCGTAGAAGACAACCACATCACTATCTATATTAATGATATGACATGATATACGCTGCCTGTCTATGGAAGTGTTGTGAAAGTCTTGTGGATGAACGAAAGCAGATTGGGTTGTAATAGGGCCGACGTAGAAGAGATATCTGTTGTGCCGGATCTCGCCAAGAGTTTGTTTCTGCTAAGGGGGAGACGCATCTTGAACATTTTATCCTGATTTATCTGTCTGAAAAATGGCATTTTAGTGGCTTGTGAAAAATGAGTCCAATATTTACTTCAGTGACTTTGGGGCGAAAGAATCGCTCATAATCATGTTGTCCCGGTCTCCTAAAGAGGAGCTGCAGTGGCACAGATAAAAAAAATGACACTTCAGTGTAGCGTCTCCTTTCTTAACTGTCCCTGGAGCTGATTAATAAGCGCTCTTTGTAAGGATGATACATTCCCGTGCCTCCTGACCCAAGGTGCTGGATTCTGTATTATTTAATACCATCAGGGGGCACCAGAGATCACAGAGTGAGAACTGAGTACAGCTCATAAATTAAGTGCTCACACTCTGCACTCTTCCTGATGACAGTTTGACAAAGATGTAAAATGTATTTTCAGCTGTCGTGAGAATCCAAAAAGAAAAGTGTGGCTGTTATGAAACGTATTGATTGGCACTGGAATACTAAACAGCATCCCCTTTAATAACATGTTGTATGTATTGCCGGACAGGGAAAGGTGAGACTGAAGAACTGCTGACAATCCACCAAATCACCCGCTGATTTTTTCTGTGCTCAGTGCAGAATTATATTCAAATCAAACCAGTAACAGCTGCTACGAACAAGTTTTAATTTGCATCTTTGTGAAAGCCGCTTCTCTTCTCAGTCACAATGTTTTCAAGGACCTAAGAGCATGCATGACTCCCACTCTCTCTTTTTTTTTTTTTTCCCCGTCAGGCTGCAGAGCACAAATGGGAACCAGCAAACTCCCATCTCCACAGCAACAGTCTCCATGGTGCACAGTGTCCCCGAGCTGATGGTCAGCTCTGAGGTGAGTCATATGATGGAGATACCTGGAAGATTGGCCCAGTTGGGCACATACACTTCACTTTCATTATGTTATAAGACTGTTTTGTGTTTTCCTGCTGTATTTTTTTATTTTTATTTTGAAATGTAATACATTTTTATGTAACAAATACATAACTATTTCAAGTATTTCAGGCTGGAAAAACCAGTAGTCCCAGCAAAAGTGGATAACTCAGCTGAAACAAATAATAATAACACAGTCATGCATGATCACAGTTTAGATCATTTTTTCTACTTTCCACCGAGTTTAAATTATGCATTTGCAAAATATTTTACCATATGGTAAAAATCCAAAAGTCCAGCCAAAGCAGGATGTGGATGATTGTTTAGTGTATGTTTTCTTTCCAAAAGCAGTCAGGGGACAAAGCAAACAAAGCAAAAAACAAAGCTTAAAATAATCAAAGGACAGTGAAATTCTGGTAATAAACACTTTATTAATCATCTTTTATAATTACCTTAATTTACTTTAACAGCAAGCAGAGCAGCTGGGCAGAGAAGACCAGCAGAGGCTCCACCGAAACAAAAAATTGGTCCTGATGGTGGATCTGGACCAGACACTGATCCACACCACTGAACAGCACTGCCAGCGTATGTCCAATAAGGTATTAGTCCATCCATCGTATCACTCTTGTATACTGTCATCTCTGTGATGGATAGACAACCGCAGTTTTCTACTCCACCGCTAATGTACTTAGTTCATGAAACACTTCTGTCGGTCTGTTTGATTTCTCTGTTGATGCCTCGATCTTTAATGTGTTACCTGAAACAAAAAAAAAATCAGATCTGAGGTCTTGTATTGACATTTGCGGCCACACTGGATGTAGTCATTCATCATGACTGCTTGTCAGGTGGTCAGACAGCTTCAGAAAAACTCCCTAACACACTCTTCCGGTGTCTGAATCGAGGGCCTGACTCGAGTGTTTCATAATCTCTGTAACTGACTGTCAGCCAAGTGTGTGGAGGTGAGAATGGAGAGTTTGAATGCCTGTCCTCTCCCTATGACAGCTGGCTTTTCACCCAACCTTCAGAGACCACTCTGAATAATTATAATCCCTTTTTTGGTTTCAGATGAGTATAATAGCGCTGTCTGTCACACAAGGGCGGTGGATGGATTCAGAGTTATTCACCTGAGCTAGATCAAAGGACTGCCTGCTGGTGTAAATGCAAAGCCTCAGTAGAAGTGACAGTGTGTTAAGTACACGCAGTAATTTGCACACAGGGTCACTCTCCATTTACCATTAGAAGCAAGTACTAAAATAAAAATGACCTGACAGCTTTCAGTCTTTAGTTGTTTAACTGAAGCTCTTGCTCAAAATCATACTTTAATAGCAGTGTGTTTTTTGTTTTTTTGATTGATTGTGTCATAGTTAACACTCTTGTTATTTCCTACAGGGGATTTTCCACTTCCAGCTCGGCCGAGGAGAGCCTATGCTGCACACACGACTACGCCCACACTGCAAGGAATTCCTGGAAAAAATTGCCAAACTCTACGAGTTACATGTCTTCACATTCGGAAGCCGCCTTTACGCCCACACTATTGCCGGTAATGGACTCACTGTTTTACATTTTGCAGCACTTTCCCCACATCATAGGCACATAGATGTGTTAATTAATAAGTATTTGGGGAAGAACTTGAGTTGGGACTTCTGCTTGTACTGTCTGTTTGTGTCCATAAGAGGGAACTGTCTGCTCATGTTGGTTCACTGATGTGCATCTAATGTCTTCACGTGTTGCAAGCAGCAGGGGTGCTACATTTTAAAATGCATGTTAAGCCAGTTAATGTTTCACATTAACATTTTGGCTGCTGAATACATAAGACAATCCTTCCATTTCCAGGTTACAGTCTCACAGCATCAGGCTGGTGGCTGACTGGTTTCCTTCTGAACGGGGGGAAAAAAACAAGTTTATGATTCAAGGAATATATTAAAGTGTAGGTAGTGTGCTTATACGCTGACTTTCTTTGTATGCATACTGTGATCTTTCATCGTAGTGTATATGATTGGGGCAGCTCCAGTCCAGTACTGTTCTGCCTCAATATGATGAATGTTTAATGCAGTTTGAATTGGATTTTACTTCTGGCTCTGATTCAGGGAGGTCGGCATGTTTCAGAGCACTGCTCAAGCTATTGACGTCTTATGTTGTGGATGAAGGAGACTCTTGCTCTGGCTGTCTTGTTCTTTCTCTGTCCAAGGTTTCTTCAAACTTCTTTTCAGACATGGCAAGAAAGTCAGATAAAGTTTTGTACTCTTTATTCAATGAGAACACACTGCAGGAAAGGTAGTTTAAAAAATGGGAGAAAATGCTTCTTTGTGTGCGTTATGGAAATGGTGTGCAAATAAAACCGTGTGTATCTTTGCTGTAGTATATTGTACAATGCCGTTTTTTTTTTCCAGATGCAGCAGAATCAGCATTCAAATGTGCATAATTCTATTTTTTATCTCCCTTTTTTTAGGCTTTCTTGATCCTGAAAAGAAGCTTTTCTCTCATCGGATCCTTTCTCGAGATGAGTGCATTGATCCCTTCTCCAAGACAGGGAATCTTAGGTGGGAAGTGCCTTCTGTTAAAGATGACAACTAAATCAATAGTTGGCAGTTTAGTTTGTCGTGACCCTGACTCCTTTTTTTTACTCTACTTTTCTACCCTGTGTAAGTGTTTGTATGATGAACAATTGGTCTAAATTATCACGGCATAGCGAGCACAAAGAGTATAGATCTATTATTCTCTCCCTGTGTCACTTCTGAAAGGATGTCGATGACATCTTGTAAATTTAAAAACTAGATGAGTGATGTAAGAAATTTGATTCATAGCAAAACACACAATCTGTCACTACAACATCACGACAGCCATTCAGAGAGATAAGTAATCGCCTCAGAGCGTTTATATGGAAAGGATTGGACATCTGTCTAAAAGCTCAGCAGTTTTGCTAGTGTCTTGTGCATGAATTCTCCCGACAGGAATCTTTTCCCCTGTGGTGACTCGATGGTCTGCATAATCGATGACCGAGAGGATGTGTGGAAGTTTGCACCCAACCTCATCACTGTGAAGAAATACATCTACTTCCAGGGCACAGGAGACATCAATGCCCCACCTGGATCAAGAGAAGCTCAGATGGCAAGAAAAGGTACAGTTCTACACATGTTTTAATAAGACAGTTTATGGACTGCTGAAGGTCAAATAGACAACCAAGAATGGAGTGAGTAGTTTTCCAGTACTGTGCACATTCCCCTGAGAGAGGCACTGAAGCTAACAAGCAAGTCAGTCCAGTGGGTTCACTGATCTTGGGGCTGCTTTTTTTAGGGTCATAGTGCTATTGCTGAGTATTACACAGTCCTTTACATAGTTGGAGCTCAGTGTCAGCATAATATAGTACGGTAAACTCTGCCTCTAACTGAGTGTCAATGGGAGGACAATACTGTGCACATTGTTTAAAAATTCAATGCGATTTTATACATTTTTGATGAGTTATGCTTCAGGGCCTCGCTATTTGTACTATTACAGTGCTTCTGTGCTGAACGCTCATATTTGAAGTCCCACTTGATTTCAAATATTTCTTTATACTGCGGTGAAAAATCTCCACTTTGTTGTCAGTGCACTGACCAGTTCCAAATACTAACATTATTTGTGAAACCAATGAACTACAGTTGAGAAATACTTCTCAGTGAGAACCACAGAATTTTCTTTTGAAGTCGGCTTAAAGGTAATTCTGAGATTTCTTTCAAAATACATGAAATATGTTGGAAAATAGTTGCTGAAAACACGTGAAAAGACTTTGAATGTTACATTACTGAAATGTGGAGTTAGAGGTTAAAACAGTTTAAGCGTCACATAGCGTGGTATTTACATTACCAGACTAGCTGTTTATTAGGTAAATATCTGTTACTTTCCTTGGTGACATCATTAATTATAGAGAGCCACTCAAGCTGGACCCAGACAATAAATACCCATCAGCACTGCATTCATGTGCAGCCTGCATTCAATTCACATTATTAGCCTACACACACTCCATCCACAGACCTCACCATGAATCAAAGGGACCTGTCAATGAACAAGGAGAAACCATCGTAAAGGTTTCCAATACGTTCACCTCTGTACCCTGTGTTCAACTCATAAAGGCAATCCTCTCAACGACGCACTGTTATTCTCTTCATTATCATAGCAGGAAACAAGCTGCTGGGAGCCAGCCAGCGTGTCTCCTTGGGGACTGTTGCCCCCTCATTTACACCCACTATCGACTGTCTCGTCAATTAATGATAACTCCTGGTTGTACTGATCCATGTTGCAACAGCTGTCAGGCTCAGTAATGGCCCTTATGTTGTTGATAAATGCAAAGATAGAATTGAGAGTTTCTTATTGGGTTAAAACACATGCTTCAGTTTGCCCAAAGCAGATTTGATCCAATGCAAATCCTGATATGTTTTGTTTTTTTTCTCGTGACGGCAGCTACTGTATTTTTTTATGAATACTATTTACATTTGCAATTGTGCAGACTCTAAAACTACTATGTCTTATTATTTTTGCCACATTTGGGCATTACAATAACCTGTAAACAAAACATTGATTATATAATCTATAAAAATCTATTGCAAGTGGTGGAAGGAAACAGTAACAAACCAAACAACTGCAGCAACAACAAATAGAGACACTTGCACTGGAGTGGCTCGGTGTTCCCGGAGGATTTTGGTTTGCCTTAGAGGAAGATTTTTACACCACGAGGTGTTGCTGCCAATGGGGGCAGCCAGAGCAGCTCTTCCATGAGCTAAAAAAAAAATCTGTGTTATCCATTGAATAGGCTGTAGCAGTGTGAAATGGCAGGTTATTGCTAAAAGGTTTATAATCACAGGGTTACAGAGCTTCCAGAATGCGTTAATGGTAAGTACGTGGCAAAAAGGGCCACAGCCATTACTGCTAGTGAGGTTTATATGTTGTGTCAAATGGTGTGAGAAAGTAGGTGGAAGCAGTAAAAAAAAAAAAGAAAAAAAAAAACATACTAACAGCCTTTTTTGTCAGCTTACTATGTGAGTGTTAACCTGCTGGCTAAAATGTTACAGCTACTGTTACAAGAGTCTATACAGTGACACTACTGCAGTATGCAATGCAGTATATGAATGATTAACATCACTTGTCTTCCAGCAGGAAGTCGATCAGCTGAGAGCACAGAAACAGCTGGGACACTTGGTGCCGATGAGCAAAATAATGGCCCCAGAAAAAGGGCGAAAGACCTCAACGTTTCTGGAAAGGAAGAGTCCACAACATCTCAGTCATCTCAGGGAGTACCAACAAACGAACGGACACATCCCACAGAGGTTGTGGAGGATGAATCAGGACGAGGTAAAGGGTCCGGGACGGAGGCAGAGTCTGGGGCGGGTTTGAAGGAAACTCAGGTGGGTGACCGAACAAATGTCAAGGAAGATGATAGCAACAGGACACTGTTGACACGAGAGTCACAGGAAAGTGCAAACTCATCGGCACCGAGTCATGAGTCCAATAATTTGGACTTTGACCTTTCCAGTGACAGTGACAATGATTCCATTACAGAAAAGCCTCCCTCATCAGAGAGCGATAGTGAAGGCAAGTCTAGCCAGGTAAAGAAATCTGGGCAGGAAGGAGCCACGCAAGAGCTTGGTGATGGCGATGCAGCAAGAGAAGAGGACAGTAAAGGTCGGACTGACGGAGAAACCAGCTCTGATGCAACAGAACCTTCAGGGGTTCTTCTCCCAGACCCTGAGCTGGGTAACGGCTGCTCAGACAGGAGAGAGCCAGAAACAGAGTCCCAGAACAGTGAACAATCTGGGGTCACCATGGGGGAGGAGCTGCTGGACCAGAGTATGGAGGACGAGGAGGAGGAAGAAGAAGCTGATAACGACCAGGACGATCACCTGATCTACCTGGAGGAAGTACTGGAAAGAATCCATGCAGAGTACTACGCACGTTATGAGGCCTACCTGAGGAAGGAGGTCCCCGAAACGCCGGACATCCGCAAGATTGTCCCAGAGCTGAAAAGCAAGACACTGGAGGGCACAACGATAGTGTTCAGTGGCCTGTACCCGACCAACTACCCCATGGAGAGGACCCGAGAGTCCTACCATGCCAAAGCACTGGGGGCCAAGATTGGCAAGACTCTCCTTCTTAACTCCCAAGATCCCAGCCGGACAACACATCTCATCGCAGCAAGAACTGGTATGTAAAAAATGTTATGTATGCTGTTGACTAAGCATTGTTAATATGACAATTAAATGTTTTTTCTAAACCTTCCATGACATTATTCTAAAGCACTGTTTTTAAAAACAAGTCCTGCTTGGCTGATACTGAATTTTTTTGACTGAGATTGATATATAGAACTACATTTAGTGCTTTTTCTGACATGCGTATTTTGTTTTTGTTCCTTCCGCTGAATATAGTTGAGATATTTTTGGTATCCGTGTGCTGGAATCATTCGTAACTGATGCAAGTAATGGCTTGCTAATGAGGCTAGAATTTTTGAAGGGTCATGCGAGGCTTGTTTAAATGCCAGACTTGCTGACGTATTGGCAGATTTGTATATCTGAGCCTTGTTAAAACTTTGGTCAAGCAGAGATAATTGAGACTGAGCACACTGTTATCACAATTACTGTAGCGGAGAGGTCAGCCATCCCAAGATGGTTTATGCCAGTGTGATGAGCTCCGGTTAACATATGACAACGAGGACGTATGAGTGTGCCACAACAGAGACTTTGCTTAAATTCCTGGAAGCAGCAGCAGCTTTTTCTTAGTATGCCTTTATTTGATAGAGAAATGACGACATGCAGCAAAGGGGCGCAGGTTGGAATCAAACCCAGGCTGCCGTTGTAAAGATGCAGCCATAATACTTGTGTGCGCTCTACCAGGTGAGCTACTGGGTGCTCATCACTAGCTGTAACAGCTTATGGTGCGGTATAAAGAGACTCAACAGTGAACAGAGGCACTGATAGAAATTTCTACTTAATTACACTGTGAATCCATTATGTGTAGGTAGGCAATCTGAATCCAGCACTGCTGTTGGCGGACCCTGCCACCACCAATCTAAAAACTAAAAGTATGTAGAAATCGTGGATTTGAAGACAGACGTGATTACACAGGTGGCAGTTGTGGCCAAAGATTGATTAATGGCACTTTAAGTATAATAATGATGCTTAATAACTGATTTTCACAGTACCTCTCTGTAATTAGGGCTACTCGATTGACAGAAACACAAATTTTTTACCACCCAAATGATATGCACTTCAAATCAGAAAGCTGGTTAAAATGTATTATATGAAGGCTAATTTTCCACTTCATTATACTGAGGCTGAAAATAATGTGTTGCCTTGACTGGGCCCAACCCATCATGTGTAAACCTGTTGGTTGTAAAACTGCCCCGCTTTGCTTTGAGTGACAATCAGTTCAAGTTGTTTATTATTATTTTCTGGTGCTTCACAAGATCCAAACAATACAACTTGTACTCAGCGAAGAAGATGATATTCTATCTGAAGAGCACCAAAAGTGGATTCACGGCTGTATTGCTACCAATCCAGATTACATTCTGAAAACAAGCACAGGAAGCGCCACCGTTGCCTTGGGAGCCACCGTGGCTGAGAGCGGCACTTGACAATCACTCATCTTGTTCATCAGAAGGAGAGAAAAATCAGCCAATGACGGAATCAGGACAACATGACACTTGTAGAAAGAGCTGCAGAAAATGCCCTTTGCAGTGTCGTTGAGGTTCATCTGGTCCAAGCCACAAAAATTCATAGGTTCATATGTCTACTTTACAGTTACCTTTCACACAGTGTTCATTTAGTGGGTTGTTACAGATTTAACAAGGCTTTTGTAACTTTAATGTATTTTAATGCCTTGCACTTGGGTGGGATACATTCCCTTTTTAAGAGCAGAATTATTAATAGTGGTAGCCCAAAAAGTTCCTGTTAACTGTCACTGTCTTAGTTACACTTTATTTACTAAATTTATATTTAATTTATTTAAAATTGTGTGTCATCACTTTACTCTAATTACATGGAATGAAGCTGTAAAGCTGAACAAAGTCTCACCTTTGCACCTCCACTTACCTCTCTTCCTTTCGACCTTATGTCCTGCACATTCCAAAACACAAACTGGATGGACACACCCAGGCACTTTTTTCACTTTTTTTTTTTTCTTTTCTGTTTTGATCCAGGCTGAAATATCTCAACAAGTTTACAATATGGATTGACATTAGATTTTATACCTTGTGTGTTTTTGGCTACTTGCGCGTTACCTAAATACAGCCTCACACAACTGCCAGCATTTCTGTAGGCACATAGCCTTGTTGCACGCATCAACTGTTCAACAATTCAACTGAATAATGTTTATTTTCTTCCAGTACATTGAAGTCCAAGCTGAAAACTGAGAATTTCTGTCGTGCTGTTTATTAACTTTGCTGTCCGAGATCAAAATACTATAAAGAGCGTCTGTTTGTGTGACGAGCAGCACAACAGAAACTGAACTGAACGGGACATGTGCCCAAACAATGGGTGTCAATATGTGAACAGGATGTGGTTGTACAGTACACCATGCATAAATAAAATAACCTAGGGTTAATTAGCTTCTAGACTTTCATTGTGTCAAACATCAATAAGTCTTGTTCAAGCAGAAACACAACTCCGTATGGATTTAACCAAACAAAATGCAGCTTTTTGGACTTCCAAGAAGTTAGTCAGTTGGCAGAAAAGTGAAAGGTAAATTGCTCCAAGAGACGACTCTTACTTTTAATGTCTAAAAATATTGAACAGACAATTATTTTTTCTTTTTTTTTTCTTCTTCCTCCAGGAGAAGACAGTATGAATTATTCAGCAAACCCAGAGTGTGTGTAATTTGGTAATAACCTTTGGTTGTAAGGTCAAAACCTTTTCTCATTTTCACCTTTTTCTTCTCTCGTCGCCCAGGCACTGAGAAGGTTCGTCAGGCACAAGGCTGCAAGCACCTCCACGTCGTCAACCCCGACTGGCTGTGGAGCTGTCTGGAGCGCTGGGAGAGGGTTGAGGAGCAGCTGTACCCACTAAAGGAGGACTACACCAAGACCCCGAGGTAAAGAACCTGTTAGGCTACCTCATGCCTAGCAGATACGACCTGCTAAAATGACAAAATCTGTCCTGAAGATAATTCCAAGTTTATTTTTTTTCCTTGTCTTGAAGGAGCAACAGTCCAGCAACATTTCTCGACAACCTGGGCTCCCTGCAGAAGCCCCTTTTTCCCCCAGCTGCCATCCATCACAGAGCACCACCTCCAGCTCCTGAGGTTCGGACCTACGATCCCGTCACGGGGAAGCTGATCCGCAGGGGCCCTCAGGTGTCACGGCCACCACCCTACCTCCAGGCGTCAGGATCTTTGATGCTCTCTGATCAGAGAGAGCAGTCTTGTCTCAGGTAACAACAGTGCAACATAATTATATAAATGTAGATGCTGATGGTTTCTACCTCAAAAAGCTAATTCTCTGTAGCCTTGGTTAGTTTTATCACCGCTTTACTCACTGCTACTTTCTCTAGAGTCACATGTGTCATCATAGCTAGCAAGAGCTGGCAGATGTCTGTCGTGAAGCATGTCTTTAAAAAGTTATGGAAATATGACGAGCACGAGTTTTATTGTTCAGAAAAGTTTGGAAAATCACGCAACCCCTGAACAAACATATGATCACAGCAGTATTATGAACCATTCTATGTTGCTAGGTCATACGGATGAGACATCAAATCAGTTTCTAAAAAAGTTTCTAAAATGATAACTTGATGTGATCATATCATTACAATACACTGATAACCAATAAAAGAAATTGTTTTTCCCTGTTAGTAAAAGTTCACCGCTGAAATGTCCATATACAAGCTGGCAGAGTTTTCTACCCCTCTGCTGCGCACACATCCGTGATTGTTTTAATTACAGTGACTGACAGCAGGTCACGCTTCACGTTACTTTGCCTCACGTTACTTTGCCTCACGTGTATTTTTAGGGTGTAACAAAGAACTTGTGAAAAGGTTGTTTGGGTTGCACCAAAGTTTGATTGACAGTTTTTCCAAAGGAAGCAAATGCACCAACTGAAACACGATGCAAGCAACCCAAAATGTCCTGACTTTCAGTCCACAGTAATGGTCCAGCTTCAGCACAATTCTACACTTTACAGCATTTTTTATTCACCCTGCCTAGTAAATCTTTCTCTCGGACTACATGTGTGGTCTCCTGAGATAACCCTGACGACATGACAAAGCTCCCCTCGAGCAACAAAAGTCATTATATAGCAATTTTGTTTTGTCCACTGGGCAAATAACTAGTGAATGTTCAAACTTTAGCAGCCACTCAATAGATTGACCATTGTTTTTTTAGCTGGTGAGTGAAGTAAATCCACCATCCAATTGCATATTTTACCAGCATTCAGCTGGTGGATGGTGCAAATTTTGTGCCCTGAGAATAATTTTCTTCTGTCAGAAAAAATGTGACATTAATATGACCCAGTCCTTGAAAGTATTCACATTTTCTCTTCTTAACTTTTTATCTTTGATTCTGACTGAAACGCTAGAGACTCCCTTGCACTGCCACCAGAAAAAACATGCCCTTGGCACTCATGCCAGAACTATAAAATGTAAGAAAGTGAGAGTTATGCTATTGATGTGTCCCTGCTTAGTATTGACTGCTGGATCTTTTAAAACAGATCTTGAATGTACAGATTGGTCCTCTGGGCCTCTTTCATTCTCTGTAAAGTAAGACAGCGGTTGGTGTAGTGCTACATTACTTTGAATTGACAGGAATTACCCTCACTGGAGACATGTAGCGTCTTCAGGTATCAACCGAGGTGCAATAACACCCCCTAACAAACCTTTTATTGTATGGATTGTTTACGGCAAGTGGCAGGTAGGGGAAACCTGCCAACCACAGAGTGTGTGGTATAACTCCCAGACGAGCCTGCAGGCGTGTGTTGTATCATTTCTCTCTGCGCGTTGAGTCGTAAATAAAGGCACAAAGAAATCAAGGCTACTTTACACTAATAGAAGGAAAAGTCTCACTTCAACACAGTGAAATGCTAACCTTTTCCAGAAATATAAATATTTGATTTTCCAGCCATGTCCTCGTTTATTTTTCCACATTCTGTTTGACTGGATTGATGTGACAAGTGCAAGAAAAGCCTCACGCTTCTTCAAAGTCACCTCTGTGATCTCCCATTCCATTTGTCGTCCATCTGTCAGTCACAGATGCTAATGAAGACCGTGTCCACTGTCTGTGTATTTGTTTGTCATTGGGGCTGAGTGAACGCAAACTTCAGGCTGTCTCTTTACTGGACAGTCACGGTGGTTTGAAATGTTTTTTTGTTTTTTTTTAAATATCTATCATGACACTCTAATTAATAATCACAGGCATAAAATTGGCCCACATGACTCACAGATTAGAGGCACTGTGGGGGTTTTCTGGGAGTTGCATGAACTTTGATTTAATCATCAAAGACGATCTGTGCAATTAAGCGCTGCCAAGTGGAAGTATGAGAAGTTCCTCTTCTCACTTGCATAAGATTTACATCTAAAGGGACCTCGTTATAGAGAGAAAACCTCAACCTTTACTCTTTTACCTTGTAGTCTACATCCTAAATCTGTCTTTGTTGTGGCAAAATGTGCTGATTTCAGTACGTACAGTGTAAAACACATTTAAAAGTTATTGAATCCGCTAATGATATTAAGTGGCACAAAATGCACTCGTCCCTTACAATTTGAACCATATATTGATCTGATTTTCTTTGTTTCTAAGTAAGTAAGAGTCAAATTTGACAAGTTGCTTTCCAAAAACCTATAAGACATAAACGCTTCCTTTTATTCGTCTATTTAGCTAACTAACTAGCAAGCCCATCTGCCCCGGGAAGCAGTGTTAACGCTCATTTATCTGTTCTCGTGCCACAGGGGAACCTCAAAGAGTCAGCCAGATGACGCGGCAGGGTCCAGCCAAGACGACGAGCAGCCGGGACCGTCTCGTCGAAAACGACAGCCGAGCATGTCCGAAACGATGCCTCTGTACACACTTTGCAAAGAGGACCTAGAGAGCATGGACAAAGAGGTAAGGTTACTGCTACCTTTTTTTTTAAACCTAGTGTTGTTTTGTCCTCCAAAAGATAACACAAGTTCACGAAGAGCAGGAATGTCCTGAAAGGCTTGAGCACCTGATATCTTATCTGTTACATGTGTTTGCTTGTGTTAAGTTGTACCTACAGTAACAGATATTACATGGTGGTGGTCTGTAAGAAAAAAAACAAAACAGGCTGTACATACAGTAACCATAGTGTTCCAATAATATTGTCTCAGCAGTGACTCTGCTTAGTTTTTCCAGGGTTAGATTTCCATCGCAACCTCACAGCAGGGAATTAATGGATCCACTTGCTATATTATTGCTCTGCACTGGAGGGCCAAGCGGTGCCAGTAACACGTGTTGTTGATGTCGCAGTATAGATCTTGATTTTTGGACGACTTGCTGTGTTTTGTGTGTGTGTTTGTGTGTACATTCGGAGCTCCTGTATAAAGGAGTCCTTGTTGTTGTTTGACTTCTCTTTCACTCTTTTCTGTTCTTGGCCTCAGCTGATAAGAGCCTTCTGGCCTGCTCTCTTTTGTGCACTGCTGATGGAGCTATAATGAAGTATTTCTTTACAAGCTCAGCACTCACTTACTCCACAATAAAAGTTTCACTTTTACTATAAAAAACAGTGGCAGGCTTTTATATACACCATGTACTTGGGTATTTGTTTGGTCGTGCTACAAGGATTTTCTTTTCTGTTTTATTTATCTATTTATTTTTTATCCTACTTTGTCGTGCCGTGTCAGGTTGACTGAAATCCTGCGCGTGGGTGAAGTCTGCCACATGATACAGTCGGTCATTTGTAGGTACAAATGTTAATGACAGAAATAACGCACACTGAGATCACACTGGGAGTGTGTGCCCCATGTACAAAGGCTCAGTCCTTTCATAATTAAAGCAACTAGTTCTCTTAATGGTGAGCTCTTTTTCTCATCCAATGCATTTCACTGTACTGTCGACCCCGTGTTAACCTACATGTGACCAAAAAAACTGAAACTAGAGTTGAAAACTGCAACATCTCTTGATGATGCTTCTTCTTTACATTTCTGGCTCACCACCTAGCCTGACTTTCAAATGCTTTTGCTGTCATGTCAGTCTCCTTGCTGTATTTTCTACTTTTTTTTTCCATTCTTGCAAGGCAGGTGATGTGATTACTAACGTCTGGGAGCTCTGTGCCTCCTGCTTAGATAATACTCTTTAATGGAGTCAGAAATCTGCTAATGCGTCAGCAGGGGAAAATGTGCAAAGTGGATCCTTGAAATCTCTCAAGAGCTTCTCAGTAGGTGATTATTCTAAAGAAAGAGCTTTTTTGCCTTGGTCACATGGGACCTGACATGTGACAAGCCGTGTCTGAAGTAAGGTCACGTTTGGGCTAGTGAAAATCATTTTGTCTCTTTCACATCATGGGATCTCATTGGAATGTTGCATTGGCCAAACTCAAGTACGTTTTCCCCTAAAGTCACCTAAAAGTTCATAGTATGAAGTATTCTTGACTATGAAGTAAATAAATAGTTGCGTATATGATTTACTATATATGATAGCCATCTTAAAGCTGTGCAAATATATTTTTATATTAACAGTAGTTGGACCTTTTATCGTCTTTCACCTCATTGTTTTGGTTTTAAGGACTTTACTGTCTTGATGAACTTTCATGGCTCTTTTTTTAACCTTTTTTCCAGGCACAGTGGTACAATTATTGTTTGTTGGTGTGAAAATAACTTCTCCACAAGCAATGTATACCAACTATTGTATTGAACTAGGATCAATTACATTTACTGCATATGGGAGCAATGCTTAGTGACTGTTGATGGAGCTAAAAGGCAAAAACAGTTTCCCAAAGAGCCTTTTGCCTTTTTATACGAAGAATGCACACAGTGGATTTGGGTGAATATCAATAAAGGAAAAACATTTTTGTAGCTGTGTGGTCTTCTCTTCCTAAACCTTTAGATTTAACACTGGTTTAAAACCCTGCAAGGAAATGGGACTAGTTAAATTTAACTGAATGAGACGGATGTCAGTGTGATTGGTCATGCTTTAAATGACGTACGGACTTCTGTTTCTGGGATGCAAAACAGTCTGCCCGGTTATTAACGCAGTTGAATTCGGAGGTTAAGTAACTCTGTAGCTGCAGGCGACGGCTCAGTCTGAGAACTGAGCCATGCTTTTCTGGAAATAGATTTTCTTCTCCTTTTTCCTCCTGCACTTTGTGTGTTTTTGAAGAAGGCTGAATCCCATCATATCCCTTTTTTATTTTATGTCCATATATCCAAGGATGATAAAAAATTCTTTTGTGTATTTGAGGAAGGTGCTAAGACATAATCTATTGTTTTTTCCATATGTGGTAACTTGTAAAAATAAAGACTAGTTTGTCTAATGCTGAAGCTTCTTTGGGTGGAGGTGCGCAATGTTATCTGCCATAGAGTCTTTTTTTGGTTCTACTACTAGAGGGCGCTATACCTGTCAAGCTTACTGTTCTCATATGGGACATACGCAATTTACAATGATGAAACCTAAGAATTCATAGGTAGATAAAAGCAAGTTGCATTTGCACTTAATGGCCACATACAAATCGTTTAGACTAAAAAAAGTCACAAACTTCACCAGTTGATAATCCATAATTAAGAAATGGTTATATAGAAATAGCTTGTTCAAATTACAGTGGAAATGCATGTTCTACAGTCGACATCACAGTATTTATTACTCTATATCTCCCAGTGGCACCATAACATTATTAAACAAGACCACCATTAGCTACAATGATAATGCTGTCACTCCATTTCAGTTACTTTTTTAGTTACGAGTACTGTTTACACTTTATGTTAGAGTAGAACCAATCTAATCCATAATTAGATCCTAATCCATAATTAATCCTTCCATTTTACACTTTTTTTTGGTTTTGGAAAGTCTAAAAAAGAAAGCACCACCCTCCAAACTCTTTAAATACTGCCTGTGGCTTGCTAGAACCCTTTGTACACCGCTTGGATATGCTGACAAATCCAAAGTTTGACAGGCCTGCCATGCTTAGTTTCAGTTGCTACGATAAGATTGGACAATTACTAGTTGGGAGACGCGTATGGCGAGCCGATAATTGCTGAGTGAAAGAAAACCTAAAATAGAAAGTCATTTTTAAAATCTGGAATGTATATTTTATCAAAACGTCATGGTATTTGAACACGGGTCCTCCTCTTCTCAACGAGAGATGTAACCATCATCCTAAATTGTTCCTGGTAGAGCTCATATACAATAGCTATGGCAAAAGCAGGACATATATTCAAAGATGACGTCTGTGTTTGTGCCTATTAGACATCATGATGACTGCAGCAGGAAGCAACCTGGAAATTGTGTTTCTATTATTAATCTGGAAATGGTACATTATGTCAGTAGTTGGGTCAGGCCTTCTGTATGATTGCGTTTGAGCTGAGGTGGTTAGACTGAAAAATGTTCTCTGTGCCTCATTTTATTGGAGAATGTGGGGTAATTTAAAAGGAGAGAATGTGGCATATTCGTCAAGATTATTGGACAGAATGCAAATGTTCACAATATATATTGTGAACTTTGCAAATGACTGGTTGATTGATTCATTGTTTTAGGGTTTTTTCATCAGAGAGGATCAGTTATTTGCCCCCACTTATAACTTACGTTGTTTTATGCCATCCAAGGGTTACCCTCTTGTGATGATTTGCCAGTTCACAAAGTTGAGAATTGATGCCACTAATGTGGTAATCATTTACCTTCTGTGCACTACTAGGGAGACGAGATGTATGTATCTAACCTTCATAATCACCCCAAGAACTACTTAATTTATCTCTTCTTGGAACCACAAAGGCCAAAGCACTGTGCTTTTATGCTTTTGTTAATTAGAACCATAAAACAATAAAACTTCATGGTAGCATGGACTTAACATTAATTTTCAATCTTAAAATTAAAGGCCAGCCTCTTTGCTAATGTAGAACTAACATAGTTGAAGATCGAATTGGTTAATGATGTGTTAAGCGCCAGGCATTGTTCCCAAAACACCATCAGCACTTATTGTGTAAATGTGACCTTTTAGATTGCTTGAGCTTAAAGTTGAGTGAAGTTCACCAGTAAGTGGAGAAGATGTGATCACGGTTTGTCCCATCAGGTTGCCTTTTTTACGTAAAATGGCACTATCCCCATCTATTTAAAAGCTCAATCTCTTCGTCATGTTTACCATACCTTGTAATATATCCAAAATAAAATCTCAGGCATATTTTCAGCCGCTCATTTTTAACGTATTATAGGTTCTGCATGGGCCTAATAGTGAAACACAAACTTATCTGCGTCTTTAAGATTCAACCTGAATAAAGATGTGTAGTCCATAAACCAACCAAACACCAGAGCTAAAACATCTACTTTATTTTACCAGGCTCTGTATGCCTCTTTCCATTACATTTAGGAGAGAAAATGGTTCATGAATTTGGGACTCAGAAGCTTCTGTCCGTCTATCATCATTTAGAAGTAGGACTATTTTCTTCTTGCAAACACAACATATTTTGCACTGTCGATAAAGTAAAACATTTGACTCATAGGGAGGCTCCTTTGTAGATACACTGCATTTCAAATGTCATCTTCCTCGGGCTGCCTTAGCTAAAGGGCAGTCTGTGACGTTCTTAAACGCTCTGGTTCTTCAGGGCAAAGGGAAAGAATCAGTCTTAATTGGCTGGAGCAAGGTACACATCTGAGTCAGATAGACAGCCTCACATTTAAATGTCACCAGTGGTTACATGGTGGTATGTGTCAGTTTACCTGGAGCATCATGTGCAGAGTTGCCCAGCAAAAGAACAGCAGTGTACCAACTAGGTGACCTTTCTTTGGAATTGCTGTTCCCTTGTTGGCTTTGTGATGACTGGTTTTGGCTGGAGTCTCTTTCATCTGCTGCTTTCAGTAACATGATAATGCACCACATGCACTACCAGTCCTTTGTTAGATATCATTATTCAGGAAAGGTTGCCCTGTGTAGTAGTCTGACAGTCTCTATGACTGTCACTCCAATTACTTCTTCACACATCTGAACATACCCAGCATTGTCTAATCCAAAACTAGATTGTCATATTCACATCTTTCTGTTCATTTACAAAATTAACTGTTTTGGTGGTCTATTCTTAACCATACAATAGTTATACAGAAGTGACAACTGCACCAAGGAATACTTTGAGACTCACCATACTGTAATGACAGTGAGTCATTTGGTGAAATGTTAATAATCAAAAGTACTGCATTCTTTTGCCTTTACTTCTTTTAGACGTGAACCATGTAAGAGCAACAGCTTTTCGTTTAAGTAAAAAATCGCACTCGCCTATACAGTATGAGCTTAGATGATTAATGATGCGTTTTACTCAAAAGACAATATTGCCTTGTGGGTTTATTGCCTTGTGGGCAACAGCTTTTATAATGATGGATTTCTCCCTGTGTATTTGCATTTAACACAAGTACCAAGGGATGTAAAGAAGCAAAATGGAAACCTATAAAAAACAGTGTCTAAGATGGATATTAAATATATTATGAGCAAACTCTAAGTTAGTAATAATGAAAAGTAAGAACTAAACCACCAAAAGATGTGTGTTAAATATATATTGATTAACCTGTGATATGGCAGGCTTTTGCAAGAGGCTGTAATGTCTGAGAGTATATCATGTGATTTCACATCTTTGCCTGCACTTTTGATGTTTGCATATTAATCACTTAAAACTCTTGAATTTGTCATTGTGTTTCTGTTTCTGCCAAAATTTAAATATTCCTCTTGTTGCTCATTACTTGGGGGGGAAATAAACTAATATTGTGGGCTGTAAAACTAAAACACTGAGCAGAAAGATGATTCAATTCTCCATGGAGTTGAGGGCAACTGCAGAGTCAGGTGATGGGTGTGTTTGGAACATTGTGCAATAACACTATTGAGGGCAGGCGACAGAGTAAGGTGAACGCAGGGATGAGACTCGAGAATAGGTTTCAAGTTGTCCAATCAATCGGGTTCATGTGCCTCTGAGCTTATTGATTCTTTTTTATCAATGTGTGCATGTTTTTCTTACAATTGCACATTGAGAAACAACTATGTCAAACATTTATTTTTATTCTGCTGGAGGCTTGCAATAAAAAGTCAAAGAGGAAGAAACAATTCAAATGGTGGTGCTTGTTGAAACATCTTTTAAAATGACCACGTGAATGAAAGTAAGGGTGAAAACATCTAAAAACATCTTTCCATGTGACATGGGCTTCAATTCCAACAATGTATTTGACACTACACGAGAGTGCCATTTCAGTGTTATAATAAAATAGTTGCATTGATGCTGACATTCTGCATAGGCCTACTTTTTTCCATACAGAATATTGATCAAGAGTCAATAAGAGAATCAATGAAGGACAGCACCACTAAACAGAATCTATAATGACACTGGAATCAATAAAATCACCCATGAGTCAACCTCATTGGTATTCTTGCAGTGGACCGATTATTACATATTATAGTACATACATATATTATTACAAGATAAAGAAAAGATGATTGCAGCAAGCACTTGATTGCTCCATGGACAGTATAATAAAAAATGTAAGAATTTCTCTTCATCAAAAAGAAAATGTTCTGATAAAGAAGATAAAGGGCCTTGTTCATATCAACATTTTATTATAGCAGGAAAATCACAGGTTTCATTTCCACTAAAGTATGTGCAACCCTGTAAATAGATCACAGCCGTATATAATGTAAAAACCTAAAACCATATATAAACATCTGCTGGATTTGAAGTCCTGCTGGACTTAATATTGTAGCTGTCTTCGTTCCAGTAGAACGGTAGATCAACGCGTTTCAACAGCTCACGGCTACACGGGTGAATGATTTTTATACAGGTGAAGATTTAGACACAGGTCAATGTTGGTGTGACATGTGTGACGCCACAGGGCCATTTGGAGGTAAGGCTCATTAAGTCTGGGATCATAGGAGATCTACCACAGTCATAAGTCACAGTGATCCCATGCTCTCCTTCCACCTGCAGGTATCGATCTCCCACATTGTTGGTGAGATATAATCCTTTGGAGGCTTATTAGGGAATGTTTGTCATATTATTAAGATGGATATAGCATCACAGATGACTTTCCTTGTGTCTTTGCTTCTTTCTTAGTTGTGTTTCTTCTGTCCAGTCCAGACAATTTTTTTTTTTTATAGCTGGTGTTGCGCCCTGCCACGGCTAAAACGTATAAAAAGAGTCAAGAAATCCAGAATGCACTATATGGAAGTCTTTATTGTTCTGGGGCAACAGATTTGTAATTACAGCTTCAGAGTGAAGAGTTGCAGCAATCCCAACAAAGCTTCCACACATTGCTTGAAGGATTTGACTCGGCTGATAAAGCGATTTCTGTTGATTTAAAAGCTTCATTTAATTTTTTAAAGCCCCATGTTTACTCTATTGTGATGCTCTGTCTCAGCTGACCACTCTGCCCGGGCCTGATATGAGCATATGAGTGCAACTTGTCAACATAATGCTTCACAGACCGTATCAACACAAAGCACCAAGCTCTGATAAGATGCGAAGGCCATGGCATGTGGAAATGCTCGGATGATAATTGCATTTGTTTGGCGTGAGGTCCGCAGAGATTGAACATGGCAATTGATGCTTTTTATAGGCCTTGCAGAGCAGATGTGTAGGAGGTGTTATGATGTGACCATTCCATGTCATTTGGACTGTCCGATCAAATGGTGTCAAGTGTATATTCCATCAATATGTTGGGAACGAGAACACTTCCAATAGTGGGCAATGATATGGCTGAAAGTAGTCGTCATATAAACCACTGTGTAACCTTTAGGAGAATCTTTTGGCAGAAATTGACACACTTAAAAAGCGAGAGTGAGGTGAGGGGTATTGAGGTAGTTGTAAACTCCAGCCTCACAGCTAGATGCCACTGTATCTCACACACTTTTATATGTTACTTTAGGCTGTCTAAGGCTGTACCTACTGATTATCTCATTATTAATGTAAAATATCTTTTACTAAGTTTTCTAACTTCTGACGTGGTGTGTGCACGTTCTGCCCGAATTTGCATGGCTTCTTTCCGGGTACTCTCTTGGTCCATGATATTTCAGAATTTAATAAGAAATGGCCCAAACTTCACAAGTTCCTAAGGCAATATGTATTGTATCGTCCAACCAACCCAAATATATTTTAATGAAAAACAAACATGTTCACCTCAGTGAATACCTGCCGTTTTGTTTTTGTTTTTTACAGAAAAATTGAAATAACCAGTCTGTGGTGCTGTCCTTGGTCCTCAAACTGTCCACCATACATAAGACTGTGTTTTACTGCCACATTTTAAAAAGCCCGTGTGAGTTACAACATATCGGACCAGTTCACAACCTGCAAATTACTGCTCTCAGGCAAGCCACTCCATCATCCAAACCAGACTCTATCGTCTGCCCTTAAACCTGGAGCACTATGAATATTCCCCCTTCTCTTCTTTCCATTTGGTCACAGTCTTTGGCAGCCTGACAGAAATATCTTCAGTCATCTGACTGTGACAAGAATGTCCAGTTTTGGTCCTCTTCCATCTGTTCTACTTGGTGTAATTTGGTCAGGATTTTTTCTTTCTTAACCATAGAGGTTTAGAAAAGAACAGAATTAGTATAGAAATCTTTGAATTAACTGAGTTTGAACATGTTCGACCGCAAAGTCATGTTTTCAGCTTGGCCTTTATATTACTACCCTTCAGCCGCAGTGTAGTACATCTTTCTGAGATCATGGGGAGAAAAAAAAAAGAAGCCAATATTTTTCTGTTTGCAGAGTCTCTCAAGGATCTCTGTCTTGAAAAGATGCTTGTATCTTCTACATTTGACTGTTTCTTCATGTAGGTGTAGGCAGCAATGGAGAAAAGAACTCCTGTTATGATTGTTTCCACCATAATGGGACTTGACCTTGACTCAGTAGCTGTATGGCATTTGGCCCTTGGTGCAACCCTGAATGAACATCTCAGATGAATTATGGTTATGAACAGGAGGTGGTTGAGGTTTTTATGCTCTTGAATCAACGCTCCCACCATTGACTAGTAACACACCATGTTCCCATGTCTACCTCCCTCCTTATACATTTGCATTCATTTCCTCCTTCGCTGGACCTCAGGTGAGATTTTCTCTATTAATACAAAGCCCCCTCTCTCTGCGCCCACATTAAATGACCCGTCAACGGCCTTACTCCACTCAGCAATCAACTGTCTGCCCCATTACCACCTCTGACTACCTTTCACAGAGGGAGACAGTAATTTTGGCTGGGAATAAAGCTTGTTATAAACCCCCTTCAGTGGGAATTGGCTATTTTTTATTTCTCCCAATGCAGTCCTCTGTCTTGTACAATAACACGGTGCAAACAGAAACTGGTCTGGACAATGAGCGCTGATTGACTGGCTGCATGGAAATGTGTTGAGCTTTCACTGTGGGTCTCTCCTTCACCTATTCTGCTGCTGATTTTAACAGACAGGTATGCTATTGTTTCTATGTTAATGTACCAAGACTAAGTCAGACCTCAGGTGAAGCTGTGCTCTTCATAAACTTTGAAATAAAAAACAATAAACTCCTTTGCATGCTTGAAATTTCGTCATTGCAGGTGTTGACTGTGCAGCTGATTGCTATGACAGCTGGCAATGCCTACTGCAGGTTTTCACTTGTTTGTCTTCAACTTTTGATGAAAATGTGTTTGTCTTTTCTTTGCTTTACTCACATTTTACTCAAGTTTTGTTTGTAGCTTGAGACAGTTTAGGCTTGTGAAATGCAAGTCGTTTTTGTCACACTTTTTACTCTGGCTGTTGTGCTCCTCTCTGTTGTTTACTATCACACCGAACTGTTCTGTCTTAAAGAGTCTGTGTGATCATTCAGAGGCTGTATTCACTCCCTTGTTAGCTGTCTGGGCTCGAGATCAACAGCTAAAACATCCAATATTAGTATTATACTTGAACTTTTCCCTTACAGTAGCAGATAAACTATTTTTTTTCTACCTTTATACCTTGTTGCAGCAATCCAGCTGCTTTCTCCTAGATGTGTCTAGGACATCACTGATGGGTGTGGTTACAGATGCAATAAAGCATCTCTCTGTCCACATGCAACCACACTAATATGATAAAATGTCAGTGATGCTGGTTGTTTTCAGAGGTAAAACAGTGTTACTCTTTAATGTTCACTCATCTTTATATAAATGTCTCCATGCTTTCATGGCCAGGCTGCTCCAGCTTCTTGTCCAATAAACCAAATGATTAATCGATTAAGTAAATCAGGATCAAATTACAAACACTAATAGACTTCAAGGCTCCAAACTGTCAAACCTTATGTGATGGCTAATTTTCTTTCTCAAGTTGGCCTGAGCTCCAGCTGAAAGTCATTGCTGTGGGCAACAGCAGTTCGCTGCTCCCACAGTAACAGCTACTGCTAATTGCCGGCTTCCATTTAAAATGAATGACTGTCAGCTTCTTTTGCTGCGCATTAATCTTTTAGTGTGAGTAACACCTCAGGCCAGATTTGAGTCTGAAGTTAAAATATCTATGTCCAGAGTTTAGAAGTAAAATCTTAATAGCTTTAGTGGACAGGAAACACAAGTAATTGTTTTATCGTTAAAAAAAAAAAGTTTTGATGTGTAAAATCAACCCCATTATATTATGTCTATTATGCAAAAAAGGCATGCGATGAAAAGATAATAAACATCTTTTCGAGTGCCCATGGCCAAAAAACATCTGGTACATCTTCTCCCAAGCAGAGAAATCATTACAGTAAACCACAGGGTAGTTACAAACCGTGCCGATCACAATAACAACAAAGCCTTGAGCCAAAAATGAATTCCATGCCTTAGAATTAAACTTGTGCAAAACTCTATTTGCAGCTTGCAGTGATAAGACAGTACCCTGACGGTAAACTTTCTTTGAGGGGGGGTGCCGTGCTGTGCTTTCAAAAGTTTCATGGTGGGCTCTTTGCTTGGCCTTTGATTGCAGCCAGGAGAAGGATGCCGTGGGAAGTCTGCCACGCTGTTTGTGGGGATCGGTAATCCTTTCATTTCTGCTAAGGTTATAAGACCATTTCTGACATAGTGAACTGGAAATTGGTTTTTAAAGGGTCATGATCAGAATGGGATACGACTGCACTGACCATATACTGTATAGTGCCTCGTTTGATTCATACATAGAATATGGAAGTTTTTGATCTTATATTTTATTTATTTTGTGCTCAGAAACCACTGCATGGTGTCAGGGAATCAGACCAAAACCAAATGCTTTCCTTTCATCTTTCGGTATAAAGTCCTGCTTGCTCAAAAGTATGACAAAATAGTATTCTTAACAATCGAAACTATCATGATCTACTCCTTAAAGTCAAATTGGAATATGAATTCTCTTCCCCTTTTGTTGAATAAAATATAATCCATGATACTCATACTGTGGGGATTTTTCCATTTTCCAAAAGAACTATTTTTGGAAATGTTAGTGTTAACGCTGTCAAAGCTTCAGGGTTCTGGCTGGCTGTGTCCCATGGCTTTGGTGGACTCTCAGTTGAGAGGTGCGAGATACGCTGTCTACTTATGTGACACATTACTGACTAAAGCACATCATAGCTTTGTATAGAAAAAAAACCCCAATTGATAATGTTCCAGTCCGCATAGTGTTGGTTATGTAACATTAGCAATTTAAGACTTTCTTAAATAAGTCTCAGTGTACCCCGCTGCCTTACATTTGTCTATATCCAGTACTCTTTTATATGGTCACTATACTGACAGAAAAATAAAACTCAGCTTTGAAATCATTTAACATTTATCAGCTGTCACAAAGGCACTCTTTGGCTGTCCACATAACCATCAACAAAGGTTGTAATGAGCCCGGCTTGATGCCAGTAATGATCCAAGCCCCAATAGAGTCCCACTACATTAATCCCAGCTTTCCCCCAGCTACTAATGAAACCATGGAAGAGATGATACATGTTTGTTGTGGCAATATTCACCTCAGACTTCCATTGATCTAATGATTACCAATTGGTTAACATGCTCTAATTGGTCAGTAACCTTGGGGCAGTATAAAGTATGAGCTGCTCAAGGAATACAAAACTGATGAGCTGGCAGGATATCTAACACTGTCAGATCTATTTGGCTTATTTTTGTACAACACAACATTATGTATTGCTTTTTTCCAAGATCATTTCCTCATGGTCGAAATTTGATGTTGATGTGATGAGTTTATTACCCTTTCTCAAACATGATTCTGTTTGCGGTGGCGGGTGGACAAAATCAATCAACTGCTGTTCAATGCGCTCTGCGTTATAATAAAGACAAAAGAATTGACTCCTACTAACGTTTGGTCTGAGTTTAGACAGTCTTGCACACGCCTAGAGTGTTTGTTATTCCAGATTCTACTTGTATAACTTTACTGACATTGTGTCTCTGGGACTACTTGTTTAACGTCACTAAGATTACCATTTTGTCAATGACAATTACAACATAAGTTGAGTCCAATTGCCAACTTATCGTTAACATTATTTTCTTTATTGTAAGATCATGTTAGCAAGGCTAATACTGTCATAGCCACAACGTAATTATACAATTTGCAAATGGATTTCCCATACTGTATTTAGTTATACTGTTGCCCAAATCAAATGTCCCTTTGGGGACAGAGTGTACTTTTTCTTATCTTAAATAGTTTATATAAAATTACCACCTGGAAAGGCCCATTTCTTGTTACATTTTACAATGGTATGTAAAGTTGCAGCAGAAGTCATTATCTTCTTCTGTCTTTGTGATCCTATCCTGTATGATATGCTGCAAGGGAAAGCTCTCTGTACTGTTTGACATGATTGTTGTCAAACAGCTGTTTCTAATTTTTGTGCTAAGCTAACCAGCTGCTGGCTGTAGATGTACTGACATAAGACATGAGAGTGTCTCATGTCTCAAATTAATTCTCAGAAAGGAAGCCAATTAGAGTATTTCCCAAATTTCTAACTATCTCCCTCCCTTATCCATTAGTTTTATCTTGTGTACTTGTGCAAAAAAAAGGTTGGCTTTGAACTCTCAAACATCATACGGGATCAGTATTAAAAATCTTTTATCGTCAGTCAGTCTCTAGTTTCGTAAATGAGACTCTTAACTGTTAGCTTCAAGTTTAATCACCTTCCCAGATTACAGTACAGTATGTAACCCAATTATTTCTAGAAGGAAAATCCACTTCACAGATATAATTAGATGCATAATTGGAATCTGCAATGCATCAAGGGATTGGCCTAATTCACGTGATTCCTCTTTATGACACTTTAAGCAGACATTATTCAATGAATTTATTTGTAGGTAATCATTAAAAATAAATAATTACAAGTTTTCATTAATTATTTTTAATGATTACCTACAAATAAATATTAATTCATGTAATTTGCCAAAAGCTATCTTATAGTTTTGCTCTGATTTTTCCACAAAATAATGAAAGCTTATCGGCATTCAGTGGAAGTAGAGAATGTAATTAATCTTATCCACACTTGAGAGTAGGCCATATGCAAAGATGCCATGCAGTATATGAATCAAAGCTGAAAATGTTACATAAACTACAAACAAAACTGAAAGTAGAGAGAGAATTTGACTGCCCCAGTCCAAAGCCTAAAACAGTATCTCACAGAAGTGTCTGTTTCTTTTTCAAAACAGGTGGACGACATCTTAGGCGAGGAGAGCGACAACGAAAGTGAGGGCCGAGGGAAGGAGAAGCCAGGTAATGAGGAAGTTGAGGATGAAGAGGAAGAGCAGCAGCAGCAGCAACAGCAACACCAACAACAGCAGCAACACCAACAACAGCAGCAACACCAACAAAAACAGCAACAGCAACAGCAGCAGCAGCAGCCGCCACCAGGAGCTGGACAGATAGCAAGAGGAGGGCCCGGTCCTCAGGTGCTTGGCATGGAGGAGAGGATCCAGACACCATCCAGTGAGGCCACTCTGCCGGTTAGCGTGCCAAGGTGAGACACTTCATGGCAAAATCCACCTTTCTATCTAGTGTAGCCATTCACCTTTTGCGTCTTTTCTACTTTCTCTGGTCCTTTTTTATGTCTGTGTTACTACTTCAGCATCTTTAGTAAGTAAAGTGGTATATAGATATAATATAGCTCTCTTCAGCCCAAATATGTACGATCAAATGTTTCTCTCTTCAGTTCCTCAGTGGCATTACTGTTGGCAAGCTCCTCTTTCACTGCTCATCCTCTGCATCTTGCATAAACACCTCTGGGCGAGAAGGATGCTTAACTTAAACTGCACTTGGCAAGAATCGAACTCCATTGAGAAATGCTCTGAGAAATTGCAAATGCACTGTATATTTTCAGGTCCTGCTTCTCCAATGACTATTATCATAACACAGCACTTAATCAGCGTGGCCATGCTGAAGCCAGACGGTCTTGTCCGTTGCCATGGAGACAAATTTCAAACAGACAGCAGGCAGTCGAAAGGGTTCAGAACAGATGAGAGCGTTTTAGTGCTGAAAGCAGAGCCTGGGTTGAGCCGAGCTGTTAGATTCAGGCTCTACTGGCAGATTGTTTTGCTGTTGTTGTTGATTATTTTGTTTCTAAGATTTGTCCGTACATTCATTTTATGTCTCCTGTAACACAGTGTGCATTTCTACAGTTACTAACATGTGCATTTCATTCATCATTAAATATGGCACACCTGACATCTGTGGACATCAGTGCTTTAGTGTTGTCTGGAGAGGCAAGATATAACGTGTTGCTCTCTGAGTGGAAGACAAAGTGGCATGGCCAACGTTTTATTTCCTATTATTTATAAGTGAAGGGTGCTGAAAATATCAAAAAAGTCTCTGCACACCTAAATATGTGAAAGGAACATCGGAGGAAAGCACAACTTGAATTAGAAACGAGAAGAAACACACTGTCTCGCTTACTGCTGGTATACTGAATTTACACGGTTTCAGCATTTGTTGGTATATGGGCAACAGATATTTATTAATTTATTTTTATTTATTTATTTATTTATTTATTTACAATACGAGGACAACAGAACTTAGATCAACCAGTGAATGAAGCACACACTCACCTTGCCATCTAGGTTAGTAAAAAAGTACTGTAGTAAAGATTATAACATCATACCTAAAACATTACAGCACCATTAATATAGTATCATAAAACAGATATCAGATATCTAGAAAATCCATGATATCTATAACTATATCAGTGGTTTCCTTATTTTGTCATCCATCAATAATTAAAGCTGAAAAACTTTCACAGCCGATTTACAGCACCAACGCTGGAGAACCCAGTAACACAAGGAGCCAAAGGGAGACAAACATAATCAAGAACATGGGCTGCATGTTTCTTTTATTACGAATGTTTCTCATTAGTTTGTGGTGTGTACATGAAAAATCAAAATCAAAATTTTCTCAAACCACCAAATCTTTTACACATAAAGACACAAGATGTGTTCCCTCGTTATACAGAAATTAAACTCAAGAGTGAGATGGGCTTTTCTTGTTACTTTCAGGCATGTGCTGGATGAGCATCGTAAGTTTCTCTTTTCTTCACTTGCAACACTCTAAATTAGCATTTTGAGTCTTGATAGACTTGCTTGCATCTCGTTTCTTTATTGTTCCCGAATGAATCAGATTCTAACGATGTCTCTAAAATCCCTCGCCACTTTCATTTTGTAGCAGATGCTCAATAATTTACTCTACAGTGGGCAAAGAAAATTGCAATTTTAACTTTCAGACTTTTTGTTTCATTGTTAGAATTTATGAGAGTACTCTGTACTTCTAACTGAAAAATCAGATGTACTTGTCATAGCAGGAAAAGCACCGGTGAAACTGATTACATAATGGTTCTAGCAACTATCGCAGTGCAGCAAGTGATAATGTTATTAGTTACAGTGTTTAACCAGTCCAAATGTCTGCTAGGAAAATTATCTATTCACTCCAAGTTTCAAGGGAGCCATCACACTTTGGTTGGCCAAGCAAAAAAACACAGCCTGTAGTCTTGAGCTCCACTCTGATTAACCTAATGTTGGATTACTGCACCTCTTCTTCCAGACTTGGTTTTCCTGTCCCTGTTCACGCTCACTGCTCTTATTGTAAGAAAAAAAAAACATGTGTGGGGTGTTTTTTTCCACACCAGTAATTCTTTCAGAAACATATTTTTCCTGGATGGTTGTGGCTCAGTATCCATGGCTACCCAGGCGTCAGTAGGCAGCAGCATGATTCCTCCTCGCTTCCCTCTTTTGGATATGTCAGTCCGTCTGTCACCTGATCTGACACCTGCTGGTAATGAGTCAAGCCTGAAATACACCGTCCGCCGTGTTGTTTAGTCGTTAGGTGTTGTTGAAAACTCTGGAAGTCCAACTCAAGTTGGTGCAGGGGTGCAGGGGAGCGGTACACAATGAGACAGCCTGATGCACAAGGAGAACAATGTTTGTTGATTCAGGAAGTATTGTCCTTTCAAATAAGGAGAAATACAGCAGGGACATAGTCTCATAAAATGACAGCTCACCTCTGTGTTTCTCTTTTCTTTATATTTTTAACAACAATGATGCCCCAACAACTATTTTCTGGTTGTAACTCACATTTAATAGTCTTTCTGTTAAAAAACAAGAAATTGCTTTGTTCTGCGCTAACTCACTTTACTATAGCAGCCCTGTATAAATAAATGAACTACAAAAAGAACTGAAGTCCTTTCATACTGTGAAAGCAACATAAAAATTAAAGATTTAAAAGCAGGAAAGAAAGACATGATTGTAAGATACTTTGTACAAGACGAACCACTATGTTTTCCTAAAGGAATACTCAAACTAAAAATATAATTTCTTCAACAATTATGCATCCTCTTCCAGCCTGGAATGAAGGACAGATGAGTTTTGTATTAATACTTATATTTTGTGTTATAATGTATTACATTTCTTCAAAGAACATAGAGCATATATAATAATGTTACACTTCTGAAAAGTGGAGGGAACTCACAAGAGACAGATTTTTAAAAAGAATGGTCAAAATTGAAGCAGCACAGTCCAAACTTTTAGGCTGGATCCTACATTTCCCATCATTCCACCTCATAGTGTTTTTCTTCACAGTGTTTCTTGCCTCCTATATGCCCACTTCTTTCAAATCCCTCACCCAGAGTTTGTAACGCAGGCTACATGTTCCCTCATCAAGGTTAATGTATGATGATCTTTAATGTGTAAAAGTGCCCCTTTTAACAACAGCAAAATAATATTAAAATATCATAAAAACAAGAAGTATTAATATGTTGGCATGTGTAAGAATATGTAAGTCACCATTTGTGTGTTAAAAGTACATTTCCGAACACATTTTCACATCAGAACATTCATCAAATGTTGAAGAAGAGAAGTTTAAAACTTTACCTGACTCAAGTGAGAGCGTACCTTAAATTCACAATGACAAGTACGAGTACATCGTATATTCTCTCAGTATTAACAGTGTGATTTTCCTGTCTCACAGAGAAAAGCATTTCTTTACTGTTGCCCTGTAGGCCATTAGAGGCTATTTAAGATTCATACAGGAAACCATATAGCCACTTCTTGATTTAGTCATGACTCTGTGGGACCTTCACTCCCTCAGGAGCTGGCTTAATAGTTGCCGTTCTGTCAGTCCCCGTCGCTGGCTTCACCACTTTCTTATATTTGGCACGAAATAGACATACATCCGTTGCTAAGATACTGTAGTGATGTGAACGTCTCTGTTTTGTTCTCACCATCATTCAGTATCCGGCTCCTGGCTTTCTCTCTCGTGTCCGTCTGAAGTGAAAACAACGGTGCTCTTATTTATGTTCTTTTCAAGCTTTCCACTGTAATCCATTTACAGACACAAAGGAAGCAGTGGAAATGCAGCCATATCCACGTTCACATGATGGATTAGTTACCTTGTATGCATCTCGGATACAGTCAGGCAACTAAACATGCTTGCAAATAATCACGTCTTGGTTATATTTAATTATCTTTTTTTTGTCCCAATTGAGACCTATCTTGCTAAACATAGAGGAATTTACACCCACACTGTCAGATTAAAGCAAGGAACAATCTGGTTTTCTAAAAAATTAAGCAGCAGTGTGCGTCCCACAGTTAGCCAAATCAAATAATTAGGCGTATTTGAACCCAGCCCCGGTAAGGATTCAGCCCTCATATGTGGTGTGCGCTCTACCCAGCGAACTCCTTGTGAGCCCCACAAATCATTTTACTTGAATAATTACATGCTGTCTTTTTGAAAGCCATGAACACACGCTGGGTTAACAAGAATCTGCCTTGGGCTGATGTTTTGTTTGTTTGTTATTTTAAAATTCTTTATTTTGATAAATCAGTTTTCTGCCTCATTGCACACTCCAGGCATCAAGTGTGTGGCACATACAAGGGTATCAGCGGACCCTAAAGTCTTTAAAGGTCTTCAATCTGAGGTCATAAAATGTCTTAAAGTCTTATTTTAATGATGTCTCACATTTCGAGATGATTCCCAGACTGATGAGAATCTACAGGATTTAACGTTGCGTATTTAAAGTTAAAATTTATTGTTCTGCAGTCAGCAAGGCCATTTTTGTCCTCATTTTATAATCTTCTCAATTAGAAGCAAAGGACACCAAACATTTTGTCACGATGCAGTGTTATTTTCTGATCTTGTGTTGTGTGTAACATTATATTGGCGATTTAAGAGGAGATCATTGAAGCAAACAAGCTTTTTGGATGTAGTATTTGTGCAAGCTGAACCTAATCAATTAATTTTATAAAGTGAATGCTCTTAAGATGATTCATTATTTTAGAAGAGGCAGGAACGTATCTTATTTTGATAGATGGAGAATAATGTGGCAAACATCTTAAGTGTACATCCTGGGAGGACTTAGTCTTTAAAGGTCAAAGGCCAATCAGGTAAAGAGAAATAGGCCATTATCAAAAACATTCAGTGTACCTCCCGCTGCCTCATTATGATATATTCAACTCTGCAATAATGTGATTATAAGGGTAACTGTGTCTTTAACATTGGAATGGCACCATTTTTGTTCATCTTGTTGTTGAGTGTCACTCTCATCTTGGATCTGTCTCGTGTTCAGTCTAAACCCACAGAGGTGTATTAAACATTTTGATTTTTATTATAATAAAATCGAAAATGATTACAGAAGCCCCATTGTGCATTCGTTTCATCTGGAACGTGTATCACCCTTTCTTTGTTGAGGTCTTAAAAAACCTTGACATCCAGGAGACAAGATTAAACTCGATTGTCAGTAGGTACGTGTACAACTAAATACAGTTTTATGTTTTGAAAAGAACTCGCTTCCAGCTCAATAGTTACAGACCGTATCCACAAAAATGGTTTTATCCTTTTGAAAAAGAAAAATATGCACAGCAGCTGCAGTGGCCTTATAATTTGTATGGTCAGGTCAATGTTCTATAGCTGTAATAACCTCACACACAGTTGAAGATTTGTCATGATGTATTCAACAGGGTCGGCTTTGACGTACAGGCAGCACAGAACAAAGACACAAAGAACAAAGTTCCTTGCCACACCATTTTTCACTTTAATTTCAACTAAATAACTTTCAAATTTTTTTAATGTATTCTTTGGATGCGTCTTGAGCTAATACATCATTGTTTGTTGAACCTCACAAAGCTCTCGTGGCACATAAAAACAATGAGTGTATTTGGGAATTAGGTATGATGCAGTGCAGAGTCATTGCTAATGTGTTTTAATGCCTTCCATTACTGTCGCCTCTAAGTAGCCGCTGAACAAAAGGAACCGCTTACTGACCTTGTTTAATCAACAGCATCCTTGAATTGTCTCTTCCCCAAACCGTCTCAACTTTCTGCCTATTGTGCTGCTGCTTGTGCTTTTTGACATTGAATTGCTTTAATACAAATTTGACGTATCTGTGTGACTCAGAAATGAGGTAGATTGCCAGCAAGCTGGCCTACTTGTGGATGTGTTGGTATTCATTAGCTGTTAGTCTGGATTGATGTGAATAATTTATGGTGAGCAGTGGCACTTAGGGCTCTAACAAATTTTAAGATTTAACAAGGAGGTTTGCAAAGTGGATGAACTTTTATCTCCCATCAGCTCACAGAAACTCTCCTCGCATCGCAGTTGAGGCGGTGCAGTCGCAGTTCCAGGCCATTGCTGTAGTGCGCTTGTCAGGTTGAAGTGGTTTGATGTGCCTTACTTTTAAAAGTTTCTCACATTACAGACATTTAGACATTTTCTATGTTTCATTGTGTGTCTCATACATCAGGCATCGGACAGTAGAAGTATTTAACTTAAGTTTTCTCAAATTAAGTTATTCTTATAGTAATATGGACAGTATGAATAACTGATAATCTTCCCTGCTAGGAACCGCGACACTGAATGGCACATCGAACAAGGCATATGTAGGCTTTTAACCAAGGCTGGGGTCACCTGGAGAGACATTTCCCCCTCTATTCTTGTTTTTAATAAAGCTTACTGACAGATAAACATGTCCAGCCTTATTTTCTTGGACACGCAGGCATGGTAACAATGTTTACTGTACATTCGCTTTACAAGTTTAAACTGTCGTGCTCAAATCATACCCGAGGCACTGAGACAATGACGACCTTTAAAGCAGAAAACCTTCCTGCACCCTGAAACTAAGGGTGAAATCAATACTGGTAACAGGCTTTGTATAATACAGATGATTTTAGATGATATCTGATATCTTCAGCTTCAATTCCAACTCGCCAACAGTTTCACTGTGTATTTGTCCACTTATGGTAATAATGACAGTCACCACTTAAAACAAAAATCATTTTTATGTGCATTATAAAAGGCGTGTATAATTTCAGTACTATTTTTGTAGCACTCATCGGTGCAGAGTTTTCACAATATTTTTTTTATTGTCCCCCTTGGATGGAGAAGTGACCCTCAGAAAAGTACTAATGGATCCATTTGGCCTCCTTCCAGACAGTCCTGGCTCAAACACGGATTCTGATGTCTTTGTAAAGTGGTTTAAAATGTCACCCAAGATTGGGTCTTATCCAGGGTGGATTATGCGTCTTTAATGAAGTGATTAAGTTTATGTATTTATTCCATTGGCTTTGGCTCTAGTTGCTCCCATTTGTCTTATGTGTGTATTATAAAAAGTAGTTTTACATTGCGAGGGATTGCACAGCACTAAACTCCGGTTCAGACAGACTAATTATGGAGTTGAAGCCAAACAACAAACAAAGGCTTCCAGTTGAGGATTAGAGTGTGTGGATCTTTTTTTTTGGTGCCAAGTGATGCGCAACTCGGGGGATTTACTCCTAAGTACCGCTTCTCTTTGACTAGCAAGATAATCACGAATGAATGTGTCTACAGATGCGCACTCGCTGTGCATGTAGTGGAAGGCAGTGTCCTAGTCAACTGGTTCAACTGATTTGATTTAGCTTAGTCAACAGAACATGTAGAAATACTTTAGAAATGGTTCGCTGCCATGCTTTCTTCGAGACAGTTGAAATGACGTTCAAATAAATTTCAATTATGTTTGCCCTGCCTTGACTGCACGGTTAGGTTCGTGTTGTTTGTCTGCTGATGTCGAGTTGCTGAGATGTTAACTGTACAATATAGCAGTATAGGTTTACAAAGCTTTCATTATTTTACTGTCTTTTCATCTCACCATTAACCATTGTTTTCCTTCCAATACGATTGCCAAACATTTCACATCACATTTTATGTCATGACTTTTACAGCGATTGGACCCCATTCACTGCTCAGACACATCTGCCGTTATCAGCTCTCCTCACTTTTAATTTCCTGTGTTTGGAGCTGACACACATTCAGATGCTCCGTCACTCCTTCTTTCCTGCGCCATGTACCTCTGGAGTGTATTTATTTATTTCTCGAGTGAAAATGAAAGTGTGAAACGTGTCAGCTTGAGTAAGCATGTCATTATAACATCGCAAGAGCGGGGGTGATGCATGAGGCAAATGAGTTGTAAAGTTTTCCATTCAGGTTGTCAGTCAGCAAAGTGTGAAATTTAAAATATGTTTTATCTTCTTTCACATTGTTCAAGGTGGCCTGATTTGTTTTCGGCACTTCATGCATGATCAAACCTGTATTTCTTATGTGTAAAGCTGCTTGTACAACAGCCACACACATAGTATTTGTCGATAGACAAACCTGTGTTCCAAGTGTCAGCCTGGGAAGATTGATAAAAATTCTCAAATCTTAAAAAAGAAACCTTTACTGTAAAACAGTGCAGATTTTTTAAACTTCTGCTCTAGTGGAAAACATTTATACATATATGCAGTGCTTCTCCACAGACGGTCTAAGGCTGCAATCAGCCGACAATCAGACGATCACAACGGTCAAACATGTCCACAGTCAGCCTGAAATGTCTCTGAAACTGAGCGTGATCCAGGTGGATTCATGGACTAAACTCTTGATACTCTACCTGTTGTGTTCTGGCTTTGTTTATTTCATGTAAAGTGAGTCTGTTATGTCACAGTTATGTTGCAAAATGTTGACACGAAGAAGTTGGTTTGTGTCCGATGGTTTGAGAAAGAGATGGAGAGAGAAAGCATCGGTTGAGAGACATATACAGTGAATGAGAGTGAGGGATGGGCACATATAGACACACACCCAGCAGTCGCCTCTCACACCCCCCACACCACCGGACAACTCTGCAGTGATTCGACACAGCGCCTGATCCTTTCTGAAATAAGAACTGGTCTTCTCTGACTTTTTTTAGTGATTTAATTGTGCCCTCTAATTAATCAAAGGATAGATGTGCAGCGGGGGCAGCAGAGCATGAAGTATTGCCTTTTTTTTCTCTTTTCTTTTTTCTGACTGCAATCCACTGTGCGATATCAAAGAGGTGCTTCGGTCTGAGAGCCGATTAAACATGAATAAAACACAGAAGCAGGAAAACGCCCCTGACCTACCAAGAAGCTGTCACTATTTCATTTAAACCTTTCAAATTAATTTTTGACTCCAGTGACGGATAAAAGCTGATGATGCTCTAATTTACTCTTATAAAATAGTTAAGGTCAGGCGTACCGGTTAGCTCACCATGTGTGCCGCATGTACAAAGACGCAGTCCTTGCCGCTGCAGCCCAGGGTTCGATTCCGACCTGTGGACTTTTGTTGACCCATGTCACTCTTCAGCTGCCAGTAGTTCCAGTTGGACTGAACTTAGTCATTAACTGCTCAGTCACAGGCCTGTAGGCTGTTGGATGAGCTGATGAGGAGAAAACTCCTGATAATGAAGCAAGCTTTCTCTCCTACGACGGAGATGACACAGAGCGATTTACTGCCTGTTGCAGTATCTCTCTCATTCTCCATCGTTCCCTGCTGCAGATTCCCCCTCAGGGATAAATAAAACTAATTTGGCCTGTAATATTTTCTCAAATTCTTCAGTATTAGAAATGGCCCAACTGTGAAATAAGATTTAGTTTTGAGGATTGGGCTGCAACCGGCAATAATTTTCATTATAAAGTTGATTTCTTTTATGCTTTTTATTAATTGTTTAATTGTGTAGTCTGTAAATTGCTTCTCACATTTTGGAAACTGGAACCAGTTTTGTGTGATAAATTACTAAAACATATTGTTGTATTTTTGAGTAAGTAAATTGAGTAATTGTATGTTGATCAACTAATTGATTAATAGTTTCATTGTTTCTCTTAAGATTATGCGTTAACTGACTAAATTTGCAAGCACCAGTTGTGAATGTAGCCTGAAGGTCAGCGACTTCACTTCTCACAGCTTGTTAAGACATTAAGTCACTTCAAATAGAAAAAATAAATAGTCCAAGTTAATTTTAATTCAATTGAAAGTGGCACATCCAGCTCTGGTGTGAAATCCACTTGCAGTTTTACTGATAACTCTCGCTTCGGCAAGTAGACGTAGAGGCTGTTCTTAAGTAACATGTTGTATGTGGGTAACGGGCGCCCTGGGAAATATTTCATATAATGGTGCATGTCTACTTTATCTCAGTCGAAGTTCTTGGTTCCACAGCAATATACCTGAGGCGCATTTTAGAAATGGGTTCAAACAAACGGGCCACTGCTGTTTAAACTAAAGGGAACACAGCACAGCGTGGGACGTATTCTGCCTGCGGCACCATAACCGACCGTGAACAGCGCTCCTCTGCGCACTGTTGTGCTGATTTAGCAGTATTTGTTACATGGCAGTTTTCAATTAATTCTCAAAGCTTTCACATCAGTGTTTTGACATACAGTGAGGGGTTCCCTTGTGCCTTCGTATGTGGTCATGAGATTTCATATGGCCCTATTTTTTCATTACATTAGACACATTAACATGCTTGGAAATCGGTGCAACACTCTGCAGTGTCATTCCAAGTCGAGTGTTCTGGGCCTTTTACTTTTCTCTCTGATTAGCCTGATCCGGAGACCATATGCACCTTTGAACGCCTATGCTCTGGATACCTCTAAAAGTATGCTGTAGGCTCAGCGGAGGCTGCTGAATTGTTCTACAAAGCAAACCATTCGTGTAAATTTCACTGTATGTTGACTCAGCTTCTAATATAAATCAGTGGTCAGACTTGGTGCCTCCTACGAGTATAAAAAGAGTCCATATCTTATTGCAGCTGGTGTGCCATGGTGCACACATGGGAGGTCATGGTGAGGATATATTACAGGCTGTGTAACGCAGGACACCTTGATGAATGGGGCCCATGGTGTGAAATAAATTTTACTATTCTGTATCTCTCAAAACCATTCACTCCCACCACTTGTCATCTCTTTCTTGCTGGCATCATTACTAAATTTCTTGGGAAGTGTATATTTCCAAGAGCAAGTACAGCCTGTTGTTCCTGGCACCCGAGATTCATTAGAGTAAAATTGCTTGTAACGTTGGGCAGTTTGTCAGGAGCATCAAGAAAATCACACTCATTACTGCTGAAAAAATGCAGTCCCCTTGTATTGCATGTAAGCTGTTCTTGCTCACAGAAGAGGCATTAGTTGGTTGAATCTGTTCGTTTTTTTCGTGTTTTCCTGGAAGATGATCCCTGATTTCTCACTTTCTCGTGGCCTTGAGCTAAAGGCAAAGCAGTCCAATCCAAACCCCCGAGACAAAAACTCATTTAGAGCCAAATACACCTTATCACTCAGCACTGCTTTCATATGTCCCCTGGTTCCAAAGAAAAAGCATTTCATTCTCTGTGCAACACTTTGATAAGGTGCAGATTTTCTTCTTGGGTAAAATGTTTGACTTCTATATTCTCCTGACAGCTCAGGATATCTAGACTTCACACACATTGATCCTGGTGAAGTTTTAGACCTGGGCTGATGTGTTGATTGCACCATTGTCTCGTCAGGACTCCACAAAATTGATTTGCAGAGCTTTAAACTGGTTGATCCCAAGTGGCACCAAGAAAAGTTCAACATCATTTCCAAAATGTATCCAGTGTGACGTTAGTGAGCTGAAAACAGTGTGCCTGCCAACTCAGTATGTCTGTAATGCCGGACAGAACTTTGTCTTGTTTTCCGTACAAGGGACAGTTTGCACAGCATTTATGTATTCTCTACATGTGGATCCAGAGTTATTTCTGATCAAATTAGGTAAATCTACAGGATCTCAGGGTGGAATAGAATAATTTACCGGCTACACTCCATAAAACATGAAGTTACCTATCTCATAACATTCATATCGCCACCATCCTACTGTCGTTCATTTACATTTTTACCATCATATCATACATTAGCAGCATAATGATTTTTTTAGAAAGCTGTTACCGTTGCCGATCTTATCCATCCATTAACATCATTGATCCATTGACATGGGGGTCCCATGGGTCACAGAGATGTTGTTTGGCCTGACATGATTCATGGTGCCCTACTTAAATATTCAGCGTTTGGGGCAGGCCAGTGTTAGATGTAGCTATTATGGAAGCCAGTCTGCTTTGGTGGCGGTTAGTACCTGACAGTGTTAACTTGGTCAATTGACAGCAGCTTGTTAGTTTCACGGAGACAGCTGACACGCTTTCTCAAAGCCTGTTCTTTGCTGAAGAATGAAGACGATGTTGGCTTACTTGATTGGTCTGTTAGCCAGGCGTTCGCATTGGCAATCGGAAGAAACACAGAAGATGTCCAATTATAGCAGAAAGTTGAGTTTTAATGAAGCTGCGTCAATCTCTTTAATGGAGAAGGTTTACGGCCTTGATGTGGGTGTCACGCTTTATAGCCAGTTGGCTTAAGCAATAATGTAGAGGCCTCTGATGCTGAGAGAGCATTCATCATATTAAGACACTAAAACAAATGTACATAACATTTACATGTATATGTATATGTTGTATTGTTGCAACCCTTACGCTTGTTGCAAAGGCTGATTCTTTCTCAGTTTTTTGTAATTCATACAGGGCCAGTATATATATATCCACTCAGGCATAATCAGCAGTATAATGAGCTGTGTTATAAAAGTGAATTCAAAGCCCCTTTCAAGCTAATGATAGAGATATTACAGTACTACCATCAGTTCCACGGGGCAGTTTTGTCTTCAGTGCTTTCATTACACTTGCATGGAATTATGCAAAAAGGGTCTAAATGTTAATTAGAAGTCAATCTGGTACGTCTGAAATTGATGTTTTACTCAGTCAGTTTGCTGAAATGTGTTTCTCTACCTCTGATAGACACACAGTGTTCAGGTGGTGTTTCAAAATGATATAACACTTGCCTACTCTACAGTTTACTATATCTAAATGCTGTTTTGATCCCATAAAACGAAATGTTAGTACACATTGTGAACCTATATCACTGTATTGATGCCCACTCCCTGTGTCTTACTGTAAACTGTCTGCCAGCGATGGCTTGTTTGTTTGCAATGAACGCTGACCACCCACCAGAACTCAAATTTCCCTTAATTAAATAATAGATGCTTTCACACCGTGGAAGTTCTCCAGTGTCAACTTTTTCTCAGTAAACAGTGTGTGCAGTTGCAGTAAATTACCATTCTTGACATCACCTCATCAAATTGCAATGCAACTGCCCCCTCACGGCTCAGCCAACACGACTTCAGTTGATTTTTGTTGTGGCCTGAACATAAGTGGTACTTAGAAAAATAAGATTAAATGAGCTTTCCGCATTCAGTGTGTTTTATTGTTTGAAAAATGTATAAATGTACACCTTTACGCACACATACCATGACTGCTGGTGCTGGTATTCCTGGTGTTTACAGCTGCCGTGCGTTTTTGAAAACACCTCAGCCTTGGTAGTGGCATGCTCACATAACATTTTTTCACTCCACATCTATGAGTAAACATTCATAAAGTATGATTATCTTATCACATGTCACCTTGATCTTAAAACGCTTAATATGCCGTCGTTTTGGAGTAAAAAAAAGAAATGTAGAATCACTGAAAAACCTGATTATCTAAATCTCTAAGCTCATCTTCCTCCTCACCAAACAACACGAGCTGAAACACTGTCGGGCTGGTTGGTCTCATCAGCATTTACCACCTTTTGTTCCGTGTGTGCTTTGACCGAGACGAACGGAAAAAAAACAAAAATACAGCCCATCTTGGCTTGTACTGTGAATTGGATTCTCTCACTTCTCTTCCTCTCACTCTCTGTCTCTGTCTTGTCTTGCTCTTTTCTCCCACCCCAGTACTTCTTTATTCTTCAGGCTATAGTTCTGTGCGGAGCTGGCTATCTAGTCTGGCACTTTGCCTTTATCCTGGGGATTAACAGAAAGCCTTGTATATGGACTACATGTTCTTATGAAACGTCTGTCCTTGTTCTTCTGTTTTTAATCATTCAGTGTGAAATCTCAATTCCTTCACAGAGCCGGTTATATAATTATTGCTGGTCTTCATTATTCCCATCTTGCTTAGGTTATTTGTGGGCATTATAGAATAAGCAGTATAGCATTTATCTACAGTATGAAAGCTTAAATAAATTCTAATGTCCTAAATATTCCACTTTTTTGGCTTTCTTTGAGGTGTTTGTTTTTGTTTTGTTTTTATCAGAATTATTGGGTAAAATGTGCAACAGCCTACACATCCAGTCTTATGTATTCTGTGACAAATGAGTAAGAGATGCAATTTTGTAAAGGCCAGTAAAACCTTCTTCCCACAGTGACTGCTCCATTTTAAATGAACAGTGCATGCAGATAAACAGCCAGGGCTTTCTGCAAGTTAATATTGGAGCTGTTGGCTGAGATGCACAACTGATATGCATCTTTTCTGTGCCTTCTTTGACTGCTTTCCTCTCTGCCCGAATGTGTTTTGGCCTTAACACAACAGACACGAATCCAGAGTGAATAAGTCAGCCCCAAAGAATAAAGAATGTCTTTATTCATGGTAGTTTTTAAACTGTATTTTTAATCAGAGTTTTGTCTCTGAGGCTAAATAAAGGCTGCATTATCTTCTTGGTGGAGGTTGTTGGGGCTAGCACGACACAGAACTGAAAAAAGTGCGTGCGCTTGTAGTAGTGCGAACACATTATTGTTACTCTTATTTACAGTTTACATACATGCAGCTGTTTTGTTTTTTTTTGCTTTTTTGGTCTGGTTTTACTGAATACAAAGACAAGCAACTGAGATTCATGTCATGAGGACGAGCGTGGGCAGACTAAGAATTAAAGACAATGGGATGATGTTTTTAGTTGTGGCATGTGTCTTTGAGTTTTGAATGAAGTTTTCCCAAACTTTCAATACAGTCTAAATTTATTTTTATTTTTAATATGCGAGGGGAAAGTCAAGAATCGGATTTCTGAAGCTGCACTGCACATTTCTTTCTGTTAAATATAGATGATCAGTGTAATTTTTTAATTTATCTGTCGGTCATTAGTCGTTTGATCCATAAAATATCCGAAAATTATAAAACATGCTCTTACCCAAAGCCTCAATCGATTATAGTTGCATTCATTTAATATTTAGTTGCTAGCTCAATATCTGATCATTGCAGCTCTGCTGTCAGTTCTTTCAGATCGGTGTTTGGGCATGCAGCGCATGAACCTTGTTAACACGGTTAAATGTAAAGCAATAGCTCCTAAACACTGAGGATCACCATGATGTTCATTACATTTGAATAGCTGATGTTTGGGAATGCTTGAGGGGGGTGTAAATGGGAAAATAAGGCTGTTATCTTCGTGCCTCTATTGTAAGTTAAGAGTCCATGAGCTTTCCAATTAGAACGTCTGCACCCGAGGGTCCTGTTGTGGGTAATTGTTTTTAAGGATCGACTGCTCTATGGTACTGTATCTCTCCGGTACGTCCAAATGATTCTGTTAACATTGATGGAAGCTGTTGTCTTCAGCTCATAGATAGACTTTTTAGAAGTGAGAGCCTTCTTCTCCATCCTGTCCTCTGCTGCAGGGCGCGGTGATTGCTTGCTGCAGATTCATTAAATGTCTACCATTATAGCTGGAATTTATGTCGGTCTGACTTCCAGGTTGAGAGTGAAACAAACAGACTAATTGAATTTAGCTTGTCACTGGAAAAAAATTTCCAGTCTGACACGCAGTCAGAGTTGCTTCCGTTAGACCGTCCTCTGTGATTATGTGATTTGTCAGATGCGAAAAACTCTTGGGCAGCGCAGTGAACAGAACCTCTGTTTCCTTCTCAGGGTATCCGCGGGGTATTAAAGTCTAAAAAGGTAGTAAATCAACTTAGTAAAAATAAAGGCCTCAAAAAGTATTAAATGTCTGATTGCAAGGTTTTTATTTTTTTTAAAGAATAGCACGTGATTTTTTTTTAAAGTTCGCCAGAATTTATTACATAGACTGTACAGTAGACCGATTTTCCATAGCGCACAGCAGTAGACTCAGGATTGTTCTGTGTTCTTCATGCATTAGAGTCTGTTGCTATTTCCATCATTTAGAGTTCACAGAGGCCATTTATGAGATCAATGGTATATGATGTTTTTATTGGCACATCGTCACACAGCCAGTGGTATTGTTTACAGCGTGCGTGTGACTCATTTATTGATCCTGTTTTTGCTATATGACTAGTTGTGTTGAGGTTTTAAAAACATATTTAAAAGGTATTAAATGGTATTAAATTTTACCTCAGGATTCCTGCATGAACCCTGCTTCTGCTACATGTATGCTGCTTGTGGTTTCTATTCAAACTCAACTCTAGACAAACTGCTGCAGGAAAGGTGAGTAAGAGTGCTGGAGTCACTATAAGGTCAGCTGTCAGATTAGTTGTGGAGGTAAGATGTGAGAGGATGTGCACAGTGCTTTCAATAGACATTTATTGTTACCGGATCGTACTGTCGGGTGCTGAATGGTAGAAACTCGTAACTGTGCTGCAGCAGCTTTTTCCTATATGTTCCTATCAAAGCCATGCCAATACATCTCCATGGCCTATATCATAGTCAGTAAGAATAAATATGTGTTTGGAGTTTGTCAGACCAAAAAAGAAAGTGAAATTTTATCGACAAGTTTATAAGGTTAGGTCAGGTTGGCCTCAGCGTGTCATCGAGCCACCCTTTAAGGACGGCCCACAAAATCCAGGACTGAAAACTGGTGAAAAACTGTTTTAATCTCTAACTCCACATTTCAGTAATATATCGTTCTTTTCATGTTTTCAGCGACTATTTTCCAACATATTTAATGTATTTTGAAATAAATCTCAGAATGCTGAATGCAGAGTCATAGCCTTAGTATAATTTGTAGGATTAATGGTGTTGTTTTCATTTCAATGTGTTGATAGCTGAGGATTTTTTTTGTAAATAATGGAGGGGTCGCATTGCAGCTGTTGACAGGTGGGGACTAGGGTTCAAGTATTTGCAATTTGTTTTTTATGAAAGGAATTAAGCCTCCCTCATTACCTCCACTGAGATGCCCTGGAGCAAAACACTTAATTCCCAACTGCTCCAATGGAGGAGCACTTCATGTGGCCCACAGATAATGTAATGAGAATAATAAATATTATCTTTCAAATTATGAATAATTACTTACAATAAGGCAATTATAGATAAGACTAGTTGGGCAGTTGGGTGTCAATTCATGCATCATAGAATTGGTGTTAGCGAACCTAAATCCCTTAATGCTGAGCATAAGGTTTCCTGTAGTAGTACGAACCTTATTAGTGACATGATATATCACCTACGTTCATTTGAAGATGCATTAAATGAAATTAGAAGAGACTGTACAGTAGATATTCTTAAAGGAAGTCCATTGGTCCTTATATAGTTGGATAAATGACCATACATTTTCTTAAATGGACATTTGGAGCTATAGTTATATATTGGTACACACTGAAAATACTGCTCCTTGTGCTCTTCAGTTGTTGTTTCTTCCTCTGATGTTGTGTTTTCCTGACAGTACCTAAATATGTTAGTCACATAAAATAACAACATATACGTGACAGCCCATTGAAGCTGACAATATTAGTGCTCCATTGCATAGCCGAGTCAGTCAGTATTTGACAGTGATTGTCGTCTTTACTGGTTTTCTCAGTGGCGTGGAATACGGAAACTAAAAGCCATCAAGTGTGCATTTACATCACTGCGTGAATGTGCTGTGAGGGGATAATTTGAAAGCCTTGTCTCGCCTCATGGAGTCGATCAGATCCATCAATCTGGCCCACGGGATATTTTGTCAAGTAACACCCAGCTGTCTTGTCTGTCTGACAATGAAACCCGACACCTGAATCCCAAAGGTGCTTTGAAAGATGCCACGTGCAGGAAGGGAGGATTATGAATGTAACACAGGTTACGCTGAAACCCGGCAGTACGTGTTTCTCAGTGGAGCAGAGCGAAGAAAACAGCACAGTGATCCCCCGTGCTCCCTGTACCCAATAAACACAGCCCAGCAACGCGAGAGAGAGAGAGGTTAGGTTGCGAGGAATAGCAATGCTTACTCAGGCTTTTCACATATATGAAGCGGGGAGGAAGGATGAATACGTAAGTAGGAAAAGCAAACTGCAAGTAATCTGACCCAGTTTTTCATTTTTTTCCACTCCGCTCGTGGCTCCAAGCTGGTGATGCAAGCAGTTTTTCTATTTATGCTCTTGGATTCGGATTGATCTCACTATGAAGCAAAGAGATGCATCTCAGGGGGAAGGCTGGCCTGCTAATAGCTATTGTTTATCACTACCCATACACACATATCAAAGTTTATACAGTATGTTTTTCTGCATGAGCAAAAGGAGCTTTTGCTATGCTTGTGAGGATCTTCCATAGATTTTATATTTAACTTAAATCACAAACCTTTATCTCTTTTACTGGGAGGTTTTACCAGGTGCATGTACAGTGCATATAAAGGGTTATTTTGTGAGAAAATGTTGAATTTATTTTTGTCGTCTTTGCTCTTTCCGTCAGCCTCACTCACATACTTCTACTGTTAAATCATGATTGACACTTTACCCAGAATAATTTTCAGCATTTTCAGAGAACCAGCGACTTTCAGATGTACTGTAGGTATGTGGAAAGAGTAACCGCAAGAGCACGTTTTTACTTTTTTATCTTTTATTTTAATCAAGAAAAATCCAGAAACGCGCCCCACATTTTTATCTACAAGTGTGATGTCCAAGGAAACTGGGCTTGGTTTATTTTCCTGAAGGCGTTATCCAAAAGGCTTTTGACTGACCTGAATGGATAGGGAGAGTTCAAATATGTTGAACTTCAACCTGTGAATTTAAACTACTGATCTAATAGCAAGCTGTCTGACCTTTTAAAGGATGGAGAGTTGGAGGGTTCAAAATCGAGTAAGCTGCGGTACAGCAGTACTTTTGTCTGATTTTCTTTTTTTCCTTGGACCAGCCAAAAGAAGCTAATATAATCAAAAAAGACTCACATCAATATCAAGTATTGAAATTCAAAATCTCAAACCTTTTTTCACAACTTAATAAAAAAATATAGGCTTCCAAGCTTAAACCACGGCCAGTGTGGTCTCTGCGTAGGGCTCAGCATTCGTCAGTGGACAGCTGCCAACAATGGATGTGTGAAGAGAAGAGTACCTCATTAGGAGCCACCTCGTCATGGTGGGGGCAATTAGACGGCTTGGGAGGAAATGCTTTGAGCTCAGACACTGCTCAGTGCTCTCCACCCACTGCATGGACTGATGAGGAGAACATAGGCGGTGGGAAGGTGGGAGTAACAAAGTAGTCATGGTTTAAAGGCTGTTCTGTAGCTTTGTTGTAAAACCTCCATGTTAGGGTTAAAAAAAAACATTTAAACCTGAACCATGATTTCATTTTATTTGAATGCTGATATTATATTTGTCAGTGTTCATAGCACAGTGCACCTTATCTTAAGTAGCCTCAGTCAGGTAAACCTCATTCAAGATCATTTATTTTGGCATCTCTAGACCACTACCATTTTTCTTCTTGAATGAGATGTTTAAAGTTCAGTTTGATGTCCCATCAAACAACATCCATCTGGGCTTTATGCCACAGCAGGTGTCCTGCTTCAGACAAAGTGGAAGAGATCATTTTATTAAAGCTATAAATCAACATCATAATTACCTCAAACCCCTTGTATGAGCTGATGGGGTCTCAGCCAATGCTCTCAATACATTTCAAGTTTTTAAAGAAACATTTTTCACTCATGCTCATGTTGATATAGTACAGTTGATGATGGAGTCTGATCATCCCCATTTCAGTACATTTGCTCACACCCAACACTCTAGAAATAATAGACAGTTTGGAAAATACAAGTATTTGCTTTCGATACTATTGTCATTTCTGCTGGATAAATACAAATCTGGGGCTAAGGGACAGTACCGGAAACAGTTCTGGTCTGTGCAGAGGTAACAGACAAGCACCTGACCAATAGCACAACAAATCATCTTCAAAAGTTGTTTTTTGTAAGAATTAAAAAAAAGTTAGTAGGAAAGGAAGTTAGAAATGTTGAATTCAATGTTTTGGGACTTTGAGACCAAAAGAATATCTTAAGCTGAGCTGCTTCAATTTAACGCTTGTTTCCTAAATGTGTCATTTTTAATTCGCCCAGCATTTTTAAAGTGCAGAACTAAATCACTGGGGTGCCCTTTTAAATATTCCAGTCACACAAAGTCCTTCCAACATAATGTTTTGGTGACTGGGTTCTTGACACCTCGCCTTTACATGGATTAACTATTAACTTTGAGCTTTTCCAAGTGACTGGACTGAACATAGGAGTACCAAGTCACTTCCCCAATGAAAGAACAAACATATGAATCAAGTGAAGCGTGCTGTTACTGTTGATACGCATTGATTATTTTGTGTGACATTCACACAGCCTGAGTAAGACTTTTCCTTTTGCCATCAAGGGCACTCGTGCAGAAAATTTCTCCAAGCTTTCAGAGCTTCGGGTTCAATTTCTTTTCGCTCTCCTATTTTGAATTTCATTCCTCAGCCTACTGTAGCTCGCAGGTGTCACCTGTCATTGTTGGCTTGCTTGAGTAAGCTTTAATATTTGGTAGATATGAGAGTTAAAGCAGACAGCCAGGAGTAAACGGGTTGTTTACATAGCTCTGGTAGAGCATTGAGACAGAAAACCCCAAAGTAAAATCTCATCTTTAATATTTTATGAGCAGGAATACCCCAAGCTTATGAATGAATTAGCAGAATTGGAACTGGTCCAAACAGAAAAAAGATAAAAACAAAAACAAAAAAAAAGTTTTCTGCCTTTACTCAAAGACAGTTGGACATTTTGTTGGCACATTGGCCCAAGTCTCTCCTTCATGGGGGAAGTGTCTTTAACAAATATCCTACCTCTGTCAATCCATAAAATGTAACGAGACACTTTTTTTCCCCTCTGTACTCTTTGAACCAGCTGCAGGGTTCAGAGTTCTGAGTCCAAATCCATCTTGAGTCCCTGTGAAAAGATCCCTATAGCCTTGTCAAAACTGGTGCTGCCAGTAAGCAGACAGAGGAAAGAAGTAACTTATTAGAAAGCACGCCTGGGGGCTTTCATCTGATTCTGCTGCCAGTGGCAGAGCCAGAGATGGGGTTGGTTTGATGCAGACGTGGGTGACTGGGGAGATGTGGTCTAGTGAAACTGTCACTTTAGTTTACTTTAATGTTGACTGTTTTATCTGTGATACAGCAAGTATCATATTAAGTATTATATACAATACATTGAAATACATTTTACATTCGCTGTTTATAGTTTTATTGTCAAGGCCACAATGAAGGCAAAAACCAAATCTCTAGGTAACCTACACACATTTTTTGGTCTTTGTAAGACAACCATATTACAACTCACTGCAGCACACACTTTGTGCCAAAAAACAGAATGCCATTTGTAGACTATAAAGTTTCCACCATTGCATTAAATACAAGCCACAAGACTTCAATCCTCGTATGAAAAATAGCCATAATCATTAAAGTTGCAAGGGATAGATATGATAAAAACAAAAAAAATGAACACCTCATGCCCAGCACCAAACAGCAGACAGACAATGTTAGTGACTACTAACCTGGAGCTGAGAATACCTCTCATTTCTACCCAATTTTGACACCTAATTTCATAAACTTGTCCATGTTTAATCATTAAAATTTGTCTGGGTGGTTAATAACTCTTTCCTCTTTTGGTCTGACAACCTAACCTAGAAGCATTTTGCATCAAAAATGACTTGGTCTATGTTTGAGACCTTGTTGTTGCGCTGTCATGCATTTGAAACACAGTTGAAAGTCAAATTATTTTTGAAACACGGTTAAACAAAACTGACACGTCCCACGTTAAAAAACCCTCCCCTCCCTAGCTGCTGCGCTCGGCGCTTTTGTCTTCCCGTTTGTCAGTTTTCATAGTAAGATGATATAATGAGGGGGCAGGCAAAGATAATGTCTGCATAAAAACAATCGTTACGCTGCGCTGCTTATCAGCTCGCTGCATATGGAGCTGTTGAAATCATGAGGGATGCTAGTGAATATATCTCACCATCTGCATTTAACACATCTGCTATAAATGATACGAGGGGTATGGGAACAATATGGTATGGGACTGAGGTGACAAGCATGGCTGAGTTGTATCCTTTCGGCCCTTGTTAGGCTACTTTTTCCAAAGCAATTACTCACTAACAGTAAAGACCGAGTCTGCAACTCATTTGGAGCTGGAGAATACAGAAATAATAGCTGCTATTGGAACTAATTGACACAAATAGATAGAAAACAACTGAGGACTGTGGAAGGATGCTTCATTTATCTTAGTAGTGGTCAGTTATTTGGATCATTATTTAATAAAGATCAGTTAGGGTGAGATCTGTAGATGTTAATCGTCCTACACCGGAGAAATGTTTATACGAAACCAAATATATTTGATCTGCTTCCTAAAAGTGCAGTTCATTATTTAGTTAGTTCCTCACTGCACTGCGTTCCATGCTCTGTTTCCTCCTTCACACCTAATTTCCTCCATTTACCTTTTCACTCCCTCTTTCCCTCAACCCTTCCTTCTTGCTGTAAGCAGAATTGTCAGAGGCATTTAAAGTCTCCACCTTTTTACAGGGATTCCTCCACTCCTCATTTTTCTCTTGGATAGAGTTTGCAGCCTGGGACTTCAGTGAGGGCTTACTTCTTTATCAGACTGCAATAGCCACTCTCCATCACAAGATTAAACTGTAGTCTAGCCCGTTCTGTAAAATCTTTTCCTAAACTTGGCTCCTCTGAGTTCTCCCTTGGGCAGCCTTAAAGAAACAGTCTCATAGAAGTGTATATCAACTAAGTACAGATGCATTGTTCCTGACTTGTGTTATTCATTTTGTATCTCAAATGTTTCTCTAATGTGCTGATGTGGTGAAGCAGGTGTAGCTGCAGGCTATTTGTTCACCATGTCCTCTTGACACCCTTAATGCAATCATACTCCCATAGTACACACAGATAATAACATTTCAAAGTAATGACCTCAGCATCTGTGTCTGTAATAATGGAAATGTTATTATGTTTTGCATCCTAATAACATTTCCCACAACTGAACTTTGTTCCAGAATTTTATTTCGAAAACCATCTGGAGAAACCAATAAACCAAACAGCAGACAGACAGTGTTAGGATCTTGAAACCAAGACCCCAATAGTTGTATGAATATCTACTGTAGAATGCCTGATGATTACTACCCAACAGTTCAAACACGCCTTGCCTCTTGCATCATCAGCGGGAGCTTGATTTTAAGTGCTCTCTCAGGGCTTAGGGCCAGCCTCACTCTTGGCTAAATTCGAATTTATTTTATTCTTTTATTCAAGCCATTCTTCCTGTATTATAAAACTTCCCTCAGTGAAAAATATAACTATGTTCTAACACTCCAAAGTGCATTGTTGGCAACTGGCCCCTGAAGTTGTGATATTAGATTGTCCTTCACAGCCACATCTTCAACTTAACTTAACCAAAATGTTTCATAAGATTGATGACAGCTTAGCACATTCTTGGTATTCTCTCAATCAGCTTCATTAGGTTGTCACCTGGAATTTTTTTTCCAATAGTCTTGAGGGGGCTCAGGAGGTAGAGCTGAACTAACCAATCAGAACTAATCAGATGATCGGCATGTGGAAGTGTCCTTGTTTGTTTTGGGAAACCCAAATTGCTCCTGAAGGCTTCGACATCGGTGTGTCAATGTGGATGAATGGTTATCTCCTAAAATTGATGAGCACCCTGCATGGCAACTGTCGTATTGTCAGCCACCACTACTGAGATAAGTAGTGTAAAAACACTTTGAGTGGTCAGAAAGGCCGTACAGTCTATTTACCATTTACAAGGAGTTTCTCCATGCTACATGGTGGGAACCACACATGCATACCACCTATTCACCTTCATGAGACAGTGTGTCCTAACATTTGACTTACCTGCAGTAGTGTTAAACTGTACTGCGTTATATTGAAAGGTACTTATAATATTTTGGCCGCCCCATTTACATACATGAGGGCCATAATATTAGAAACTCATTTCAGTATAATGCAGTCCAGTTGTTGTATTGGATCACATAGGATTGTACAAGTCTACCTAATGAAGTGGTCGGTTGGTGTATAAAAGAAAATAATGGGAACTTTCAATTACAGAGCAAACCTGCTGCTGGAAGTCTTATCTATTCACTATTTTTTTTAACCTTCTCACAGTTCTTGACTTTTCCTGAGAAGCAACATTGGAAAACAAACAATTGGACTGCACTCCCTTAAGAGGGAGGGCTGGGGTGTTGTACTATAGTGAGAGCTTTGAAGAGCAAATTTTTCAAACCCACGCAACTCTCAGGTCTTTTGGAAAGGTGAGCTGCTAATGATTAAATTAGAATTCAGATGCAGCTGTAGTGATGGTGATTGTTTGTTTCATAATATTAGAAAGAAAAAGTGCCCAATTAAAGCTAGAGGGTCATCAGTTTGGCCAATTAGCCTCCTCGGGTCACATTGGGACGTGCTGTAGCGATCAGCGTCCTTAAGCACACAGCGAACATCTATGCCGGTGTGTATTTTTGTTCGCTTCCTGAGAATTTGTTTTTGTTTTTTTCAAACTGTATCACACACTGTGATCATCTTTTAAATTATTGGTGTTTTCTACTTCTTCTCGTCTGCTAGTGCCTTTTTGAATTACCCTGTTGTTGGTGATTGTTAAGGCATGTATTTAAAGATTTTGCACCTGCGCTGACAGGTACAGAACTAAAATATTGTCTTTGTCTGTAGTGTAACTAAAATGTAAGTGAAGCTGATGACTACAGGAAGCTCTCTTTGCAGCAGTGCGATTTAACAACACGTGAAACCAGCAAAAATCTAATATAAGTGGATTACAACTGCAGCCTGTTTTGGTGCTGACATGAGTGAACGTGATGGGGAGCGTATGCAGTGTGTCCCCGTGGGTGGTCGGATTAATAGACGAAGATTTAGATTGAATGTAATGATGCAAAGCAAATAGCTAAGGAGGAACTCATCCCCGCCACCGCCCGCTGTTTCAACTGTTAATATTTGGAAAGAGGAGAGAGATGGCGGGCGCGGGTGTAAAATCACACACACACACACACACACAACTGCAGTGACTCATACAGTGTCGCCAACCAGCTCAGGTACCAGGAAAACTCATGGTTTTCTCACATTATTGACAAATAAATCATCATTAATTTCTAACCTCCACTGTTGCCATTGTTGCCATCAACCTCTCATTACCCTCTGACCACTGAGCCTTGATGTTGTGGCTCTGAAAATTAAACTTCTTGTCAATTTGGAGGATCAGAGCCGCGCTGTTGTAACACAAACACAACCATCTCCCTCCCACACAGGGGTCCACTGTAGCTGACATGTCACAGAGCCTCTCGGCTGATATTAGCTGGCATATGACCTTTTAATGAACACACAAACCAGAGACCCACTGTTGCGGCGGCGGGGGGGTTAGCGCTGCTGTCTGACAGCGGTGTGGTCTAATGAGAGGCCCCTCTCACCAGAGCTGTTGTCAGACCTCCACAATAACCATACAACCCCCCCTACACACCTCATTGGCATCATGCTAATAAGCCACTCTGCAGAGGATCTCATGCAGAAGCTAAAACAGAGGGGGGAAGAAGGATGGCATGTTTATGCAGCCGTAGCAAAGAATTCTTTAGGCACTTGTTGTTTAGTTTTTTGCTCCCTTGAATATTTTGGGTTCATCTTGAATCCTCTTGAGTGTCTTGTTTGCAGCAACAGGTAAGATTTATTCCAGTTTCCAGTATACACATCTCCAAAATTGATGTATGTTTTCACCTTAGGCGAAACGTAGCAACCTCACTACTTTTTACTGACTTGAAATGTGTCACAGACTAGTGTAAAAAAAAGTGAATGTTTGCTGAGATTCCTACTGTTCTTTTCCTTGTTTCACTTTATGATTTGAATCATGTACCAATTATAGACTGCATTTCGTTAAGGCAACGTTTTGGTATTGCTTGAGATGTGAGAGTGAGATTAGAGGATTGATACGATATCTAGAATAGCAGAGAACATTGCAGACTATGAGAGAAAGCTAGCTTCCCTCTTGACCAAAATAAATATATATACATATCAGCAACTCTAAAGCTCACTGATTAAACTATACATGAAAAGAAATATTAAGCAAAAGTTCAAATGAGCTGCTTTCAGTCCAAAGAGCGACAGCCCAAAAGTTCACAAGCACTAAAATTGGCAACATTGCTCCTTGCCCATAATTTGTTGTCTTTACATCTCTGGTTGTCTTCAGGTTAAACAAGAAAAGATACACATGATTAGACTAGCTTTAGTTGGTAGACATATATTTTTTCTCCATTTTTTATGCTAAGCCAGGTTTACCACATCCAGACTCCTCATTAAACACACATGACGTAAGATCATTTTCATACATGCATCTCATACGCAAATCATGACATGAAAGCAAATCGGATGCCTTTGGTCTGTTTGATTTGAAATGGCTTCTTTATTAGAAGGTTCTATTTGTTTCTGTAATTGTGAAGTTAATTGAGACACATCACTTGATTTTAACGTTACCATCTCCAGAGTGGTTTGGATCTTTAGTGCGCCCTGGGCCTCATTTGCGCTTACATTTTTTATGAGCGTTTTCTTTTCCCAATTCACTTTCTTCTTTCTCCCAAAGGCGTTACTGTCTCGTCTCATTCTCTTTGCTTTTTCAAGTAATCTTTACCCCTCTCCCGTCTCTGTCCATGCATTCATGTCTCCTCCATCTCTGTGTCCCTGGTTTCCTGATTATTCCATATCCCTCATCACCACAGTATCACTGCTTTGTTCTTTAACATTGGAGGGCCTTCAGATCTCCTAGCAGCTTCTGTTGGTCCTTTGTGAATGTCTTCAGCTTGGAGGGGAGGGGGCACATTGGATACAGTCCTAGTTAATTGCTTTGTGATATTCTCAAGAGAACATGCTGTGCTGAACAAGCAGTACAGCAAACTATTCCCTTTCTTTTTATGTTTTCTATTCCGCGGAAACAACTTGTTTTGTTTTTATTATTCAATTGTTTGTTTATTTATTTTGTTATTTACTATTGAACACTATTTATTTATTACATCTCGGGATTCACTTCTAGCTAGAAAACGTTCTCCAGATTTCATTTCTAAACATTCAAGGCCAATTGGCAAATGCTGATGTTTGCAATCTACTGAACGTCTCTAAAAAAACATTTTATTACCTTGCATTTATTCAGAAACCGTTTTTATGGGTGGTTCAGAAAATTAAAAGCAAAGGCCAATGGCAGGCGATAGAGCCGCAGTCATTTGATCGCATATGAAAAGGGTTCATGAATGTCTTAAAGGAAGAATTTGTATTTTCCAACCTCTGTCTCATAATTATTCTAATAATAGTGCCAATTATGTACTCACCATCTCCATGGTGAGATTCAGAAAATGTGACCCCAGCAAAACAAGATGTTGAGGCAAGCAAAATCCAAAACAAAGTAGACCACTGGATTAGATTGTCAGCTCATTTGTTTTGCTGACATTAAAGTGAAGGCCATCTCATTATCATGATGGTCGTGTCATCAGCAAACTTTCCGATGGCATTGGAGCTGTCGGTAGCCTTGTAGTCATTCATCTAAAGGGAGTACAGGAGAGGGCTGAGCATGGAGCCCTGTGGGACGCCAGTGTAAAGAGTCAGGTTGGAGGATGTGGTGTAGGCTGTTTGTCAAGAAGTTCGAACAGTTAGAAGTGGCTCAGACGGGACAGTTTCTACCACTCAAATGTCTGTATGCCAAGCTACAGCTAGCACAAAGCCTGGAAACAGGGAAACAGTTAGACTGGCTTAGCTCTGCTCAACAAAGTCCAGCTTCTAGCAGCTCTAGTGTAATTACCAAAATAGTAACAGAGCAATTTAAGTAAGGTCCGTGACTTTAGTATTATTTGATTTCTGGATTTGTTCTATCTTGTAACAAAGAAAAAATGCAGGTGGCACTTTGGCATTTTATATCAGACATTCATACTGTTTAACAGTAGAGCAGAGAAGTTTTACCGGTTAAAGCTTTACACTTCTCTTTCTAAATAATCTTTTGTTATCTCTGTAGGGGACACAAACGTAAGCACGATGAAGCCAAGGAAGACGAGGAGGAGGACGAGGATGACGAGAAGAAGGAGGTGGCGGAGGAATCTGCTGACGAGTCTTCGAAAGACTCCAACGAGGAAGAAGGCGGCAGCAGCTCCGAGGCGGACGAGATGGCTGCGGCCTTGGAGGCCGAGCTCAATGACTTTATGTGACATTGAAAATGAAGGGACTTTTCACAGGAAAAGGACAACAACAACAAAAAAATCAGCCCTAGTTGCTCCTAGAAGTGGTACGAGAAATCCTATTTTTCTGCTTTGGAATCTGTGTGTACTTAGGATGTATGAGCCATGAGTGTGTGTGCTGTAATAAAAATGAATGTCCTGTACAGAAATGACTTGTTGCTGTGTAAATAAAGGCTTAGATTTTTTTGTAGCATTGATATATGGCCTTTTTGGCATAAAAAAACTTTGATGTTAACATTTTATTGTAAGATAACAAACCATAGGAGACATGAAATTTGATACTTTTTGTTTTTGTTTTACTCTTTTCTATTTCAATTTTTATATTGATGAGAAAAAGATAAATGAAATTATAAACCGTACATTTTGCTGGTCGTACATGCCAAAGAGTTTGGAATAGGTTTGCCAAGGGGTGCAGCTAAATATTTTACTCTGGACTTCCAGTTTAACTTTTCTTTTTTTTTTTTTGGCCTCAACAGTTTTTTAGGGTCATAAATGCAACCAGCGGATCTAGACATGTGAATGTGTTTTCTTGAACCATTTCTTCCTCCTCGTGGTGTTTGTACTTTTCATAACATGACGGTAAAGTCAGCTTCTCAGCCTTTGTCATATAACCAGACACTTGGTCTTGGTGCAACCACCACTGTGAACTGAATCCAACTGAACTCCTAGTTCACACGTGTGAAGAGCAGACACTTGCTAGGCCTCTGCTTATGTACACTGGAGCTTATATCTTGTTGAAGCCCTGTTGCCTCAAAGGGAAAGTTCACCCAACTTTTAACGTTTAGTGTTATCTAACTAGGCAGATAGTTTTTTTTGGGCGGGGGGGTTCCCAAGGTTTTTGAGTTATACGTCTCTGAGGTTTCAGCCTTTACCCCAGGACAATGGTACTGGAACAAAGCAATGGATGGTGATTTGTTTTCGAGATATATCATGTTGTTCTGTATTGTTTTCCATCTATTAAGTAGAACAGAACATGGGATATTGAAGCAGCAACCTACCTTTAACTACCTGGAATTAGAGGCAACATGTTTTTGAGTAAATTAGGCACATTTATCTACGGCACTAGCGCCACGGGTTGTAGTCTGGGTGAATACCACTTCAGACTTTTCTGGATGAAACAAAGCCAAGACCATGAACTTTCTCTAATCTTAACCAAGTGCTGCCAGTGCCTAAACATAACCATAAATTGATACCCTTAATAATGCTGTAGTATTTGTGATCTTAAGAACTGAAATTTGGGATTTTTGATTTGATTCAAAAGAGACTTGAATTTAAAAATATCATCTTTTTTTATTATTATGAGAATGTCAGAAATTCTATTTGTGGCAGTAGAAATCTCAGAGACAATAATATGTGCATGTTAGATACCAGTAGAGGTAAGCAAGTTGGGTGAACAGACCTGTGTGAGGCAACATGCTTATACGATAAAAAAAACATCTGTAGTCAGCCCAAATGATTATTAACAGTGAGCAAAGACAGCAGGACTCACCAGCATCTCATCTTTTTGGTGTTCTTTGTTTTCAACCAGCCTGGTTGGTAAATATGACCGTGCTGCGTGCACTTTACTAACAGCACACATTACAGGATTTCTGTGTATTGAAGATCAAACGCTTCCATCTCACCATCGTCTTTTCAAACCACCATCACGCAGTGTTGCCTAGTGCGACTAATGGAGCATATCCAGTATGTTGCACCAAGGTTGCTTATATTCACTGGTAATGTTTGTCGTCTGTGTAGACGATGTAAACCAACAGACTGTTCACGCCTCACTCAACAAGAGTTCTACACAGCGACCTTCTGCATTTTGGGTGTAGAAATAAGTAACTGGAGAGCTGATGTCGCCTTCACTTACCCAGACAAAATATCAAAATGTTCCTTTTACGGTGACAGTCATCCTGTTTTTTGTTTGTGTTGATGGTGGTTTTATCATAACATGTAAAGTATTTGTAAAGTCTATTTCCTACTTGACCCCGAGAGAAAAAGATACTTTGATCAAATAAAGATGTTTCTAAGTAACGCAAGTGACTTGAGTGTTGTTTTTTTCCTTGCATCCCAAAGCGAATGGCACGTATGAAACATTCTCTGTATCCAGTATTCCCTAATCACTAAATTGTACTCCAGATAAAGCCCATTAGCTTTTTGCTGCCTCTTCTATGTTGGGTTTTAAACATTAGGATCATAATGTGATGGCGCTATGAGACTCCCACCAGGACACGCTACTCAGTTAATGGGTTCTGTGTCATGAAAGCCATACCAGAACCATTAGGCCTCATTCCATATTTGACGCTTGGTTTGATACACATGTAGCAAAATGTGCAACCTGCAAAGAACTTCTTATTTTCTTGTTATTACAGAGACAAGCGGCCTCTTTATTGGAGTGCACAGACAGCACGAGTCATCAGTTTTGCAATTTTAGATGCAGTACATGAAGGAGAAAATAAAAGGACAGAAAGAACATCTGTCAGCTCAAAGCGTGACATTTCACTCTCAACTGTGATTTTATTAATAAACACAAAAAAAATCTGTGCTATTACTCTATCATCTTGTCATTCAGTCAAACTCATTGGTCTTCAGGTGTGATGTTGATTGCACAGCTGAATAAATCACAGTCATAAAGGTCTCTTAAAAGCATGACTCTTGCAGCTCGGTTGTGGCGCTTCGTGCGTTTCTTTCCCGGAACGCCAGCCTTAAAAGCCAAAGCAAACAGCAGTAAATGGAGAGCTGTTTATCCTGTCATAAAGCTGGGTCATTTGCACCAGGGTGATCCACCTTTGAATGTAAATAAATGTAAATTTAGCAGCTGCGTTTTGTTTATGATCCGCAGTGGTGACTCACCGTGTCTTACAGATTAAAATATGATCTGAAGCTGGCGTGACCTTTGTTCAGTCAAAAAGCAATAAACAATCTTATTTTCCCGCCGTGGTGTGAGCCCAGGTGAACACATTTTTATAGCCAAACAAACATTTTTACGGGTGTCATTTGAGGAAGCAACAACTCCAGCGTGCTGGGAATAAATGCTATGACACATGGGTAGTTGTCATGAGCAGTGATAACTACTCAGTGGCTGAACACAGAAAGAAAGAAGCAACGCCTACAAACACTTCCACACACTGCTTCCAACAGATAATCCAAAGAGTACTGAAGTGTGTTGAAATCTTACAATACAGGTAGAGAATGCAATCGGGCTTTGACTTTAGGCTTAAATATCCAGACTCACACGTTCCAAATTCTTTTCCGTAGTTACATTAGTGTTACTTAGTTACAACCTTTTTTTAGAAAATATACCTAAACTAAGACATAGCAAGACCTCTGCAAACACAGAGAAAGTGAGAGAAAAACTGCTTAATAAAGGTCAGACAGGATGTCTTGCCCGTGGAACAAACAAAAGTTGATGTTCAGTGTTACTCACCAAAACACGTGTAAATCCTCGAGGTCTATCAAAAGTGCTGAGTGCATTTTCAATCCTCATAAAACATTCACGAAGCCATCTTTTAAAGTATTTTCAATTATGCATGCAGCATATCTTGATGTGATACCACCTCAGCCAGATTATACAATGGGCATGTTGGGCACGGCACAGGCAAAATGGGTACACACCAAGTGGCAACTTCTATAGTTGGGAAGTGAAGCCCATGCAGAAGTGCTAAATACTACCGTATATAAATAATCTCCATACGCCCCCATGTTAATGTCAGCAGCCAGGAGCTGTCGCTCTGGTCTGAATTATTAAAGAAAGAAAAAAGCTTGACCTCCAAAGTTGGCTAGGGGCTCATCAGAAACAGGAAGCTACCCATAGAAAAACTGCTCAACTTGTCAATGGTTTGTTTTTCTTATCAGGATGTAAGAAGTTCAAATAATTTTAAGAGATCACCCTTCTTTCATGGAGCATTTGGGTGTTCCTGCAAGTATGGTCACTTATTCTAGTGGAACAGGGTCATATAAACACAATAATAAGCTACGATGACTTCCTCCTCTCTTTCCAACTCTCTGTTGTCGAGGCAATTTGTTAGTCAATGTTGCAAATTTGCATGTTTAAGTTTAGCAAAGTTGACACAATGCAAAAGATTTGGATTTCACCACCGTAAGCAAATGTGCTGATGCTGTTAAATCGGTTGAAATAAATACTGCTGTGACCAGGATTCAAGGATGAATACAATGAGATGTGGTTAAAAGTTTTGGTGACTGGACATTAAGATGACATTATTCTGTCAGACTTGTTTCTTGTTTCTTTGTTTCGGAATAACCTAAAAACCTCTAGCTGTTTAGCTGGACTTGAAAATGCAGACGAGGCTCGGGATCTTTCGCCCTTTCATCAATCTTCTCTCCAGACGTTCCTTACACAAAAGGTTGGCCCAACATGAAAAATGCTTTCTTCACTGGGTGAGTGACAGCTGCTCCCGCTGGTGCATTCCCAAGGATACATCTTCATATCTCTGATCTTTCTGCTGAGCGTGATTCTTTTCGTCTTCGCCCCCCCAAGGTGGTGAGTCATGGATGTGATTGATAAGCCGTGAAGCCAATAAGAAGCTATGGTCTGATTGGCACTTGAGGTCGGATCTTTGTTCCACTTACAGCGTCTCTGTATTTAGTTCTGCTCAGGGTTGATAGATAAGAGATTGAATCTGAAGAGAGGACCTCGAAGGTGAACACCAGTTCTGATGGATGGGTGGTGGTCTTTCTTTAACACAAGAAATAGAAAGGAACCCTCAAGGTCTGTTAGCCATTTACGTGACCTTCTACTGGATCCCACCTTAACAGGGGTGTCAGCTACAATGTCTTGGTTGTATGGCAGCATCGCTCCGCATGATGTGGTGTTGTTTTATGGCCCTGAGAACTAAGATTTTCTATAATCATCTATCCTGAAGAACTTTTCAGAGATAAAGGACAGTTTGCTAGAAGGTACAGCCCTTAAACCATCATATAATGAGTCTTAAATCACACAACAAACAACAGTTTTTGTCTTCAGGGAGACCATTAAATCTGTTTCTGTTCTGTCTGTCTTGGTAGCTAATGGTACAGTAGTATACCTGAATGTAACAGTGAACATAAAGCCTTTTGACCTGTACTTTAGTTTGTACACCTGACCATCTTTCCTTATACATAAGCAACAATTTGCTCTGAGCATAATGAATATTACGGTGTAACCCATATAGTGGCATTAATGTGTTGTAGGTGGTAGATATAATAGTGAAATAATTATCATACTCATCATTTTCATAATCATCCCTATACTTCTACATAATGTGCACCTATACGCAATGATGGATTATAATTAAAATCTGAGCGATAATGATATTCATTGTACTGATTACCATTATCGTTATGACTGTCATCATGATAATTAACATCTATCATGGTCATCATCTCCATTGCCAAGTTATTAGTGCTTACTGAGACGAGCAGGAATGGGAATAAGAATAAGGGTGAGTATGGAGGAAAAGAGAGAAAAAAGTCTACTTACCTTCCCTGCATGTAAACGCAGTGTTGCCACATTTGATGGCCAGTTTTCAGTGATTGTGCAAGGCAAAAATATTTACTGTTTTTTGTACCAAAAGTCTGTTCAGATAAGCAAAGACGTTTGTTTAATGTAATATTGTAATTTTGAGTTTGCCTAAATGTAAAATATTTGAACAAAACACCAACCACACATTTTTGAGCTCGTACGGAAGTTCTGAAGGGCCAAATTCACAGCGTTGATTTGTATGCTACATTATTATCAACCTTGTGTATCATCATAATGTTTTCTAAATGCAGGCAGGAGTTATTTCAACATAAAAAATATATAAGAAAGACAGTGAAACTCTCTAAAACAACTAAAACAAGAAGAGTTTTATAATGTTGGGTTCAAGGGTTAGCTTTGTGCAAATCTAAACAGAATTTTCTGAAAAAATTGTCATATCATAGATGATCTACATCTACGATTATTATGCAAATATTAGTTGAGCATTTAGATAAACAGCTGGTGGCGCTAATTCTCCAGTCAGGTAACATTAAACCATTGCAGAGAAGATGACGTGATTAGAAGAGAACCTCAAATGGCGGAAAGCATGATGTAAATGTGACAAATGTTTGTTTCAGGTATTCATGTTCTCATCACTCCTCTTAGACGTGATGTGCAAGAGCTTCAGTGGACGTTGAACTTACATGCTGATTTATTTGCTTTATTTATTTATAAGTCTGTTTCAATTGTACCTTATGTTTTTTATTTTGAGTCATTTTTGATAATATTTTAGAAAAACAAGTGGATGGAAACATACGTATAGGCGCAGGTAGTCTGTCAGTAGACGTGACCATGGGCTCAGTTCATCTAATATCAGACATTATTACACAGCTTTGCTGAATATCTGAGTCTGATTGGTCAATCACAGCATCCTACTGTTATTTCTGTATCGCTGCAATGAATAACAGACTGTCGCTATGGTCGTAGTTCTGATCCTGGACCACATTGGACGCAATAAAATCATTTTTAAATCAATTTTTTGCCACAAAATGTTGATGATTGCATTGTTGGGGAGGGTTTTTTGGAACAATGTTCGACTCACTGGTCATTATCCCTCATGTGGAACATTAATGTGTCGATTTCTACACCTCGAATCATGCAAGTGTGTCTCAAAGGTGAAACAGTGTGAGGAATAATAACAGGGCTCAGATCAAAGGTTGTCCACACCTTTCACACCTTTCATTACCAGAGTGCAGACATGCAGCAGATGTTGGAGAGGAGAGTATGTAGGGCAGCAGGGGGGAGGTGACAGTGACAGTGGTTGTAAATTGGTGAGCGTGTCCTTTAAAAATTGACTGATTACTCAGATTTTAGCATTCATTACAGTATGCAGCATCCACCATTATTGACTATCTGCTAAATATGCATGGCTTATGAAAATAAATTATGTAAACCTTGTCATACACTTGGTATTAGAGCACTATTTATCATATTTTGAATAACCACCACTTCAGTGAATCCCATCTTAAGTTATTGCTGGTTACAGGGAGCAAACTAAAGCCCGTGAGCTCCAACAGCAACTATCTGAGCAACGGCAACTTGACTGTGTCGCCTCATTATTATTGATGTACATAGTCTGCATGATACATACATGTTTCCAGCCATGTAATCCTTCAGCATCTCTGAAATGGTTTTACGAGAAAGTCGTTTCACAAGGTCTACGAGCATGCTAATCAATCACCTCCGGTGTAAGTTACCAAGATAGATAACGGCACGAGCACAAAGCTGCATAATGAAACATGATAAATCAAGTCAGTGATTTCAGCTCTTGAGGGCATGTTCAGAATAACAGATATGTTCCTACTCCAAGTAACTTTAAGTCAAGGAGGAGACAGGCTGTCAGACTGAAGCCCATTTTTTAAAACAGGTCAATATAGTTACTAATAAGGTTTTTAATAGGTTCCAGAAATAAATGTGCAAATCGGGAAAAAAAAAATATATAGAGCTGGTATCTGGGCCAGGTCAATGCTAACCATGGCATGAAAAGTGTCCAATTGTTCTCTTTGAATGATGAGTTTGAATTTGAATGGTCTGACACTTTAAAGCAGGCCTGGACAATCTGTTCCACAAAGAGCCGGTGTGGCTGCAGGTTTCCTTTCCAACCAAAGCAGCAGTACACCACCGGACTTGACTCATTTAAATCAACTGATCTCAGTCTTCACAGAGTTGATTGGTCAAACTGTGTGCTCTTGGTTGGTTGGAACGAAAACCTGCAGCCACACCGGCCCTTTGTGGAACAGATTGCATAGGCCTGCTTTAAAGGAACAATAAGGCATTTTGGGAATTTTTTTTTTTGCTTTGCTTGTTGGCTGTGAGATGAAAAGATACCAAATATAATACCAAATGTGAAGCTAGAGCCAGTCAATGATTAGACAAACCGCCTCCTAAGGTTTGAGTGAATTTCAGTCCACTTTGAATGCTTCCTGGATTCATTTACACATCTAAATAAATCCAGCATCTCAACTCTTATTTTTAACTGGTAAGACTTCAGCAAGCTGTCTTGTTTAGCTCAGCATAAAGACAGTAAATAAGGGCGGGCGGCTAGCCTGGCTTTGTCCATGGGTACAGTAACAGAATCTAGCACCTCTAAAACTCACTAATTGACACATTATATCTTTTTGTTTGTCACTCCTGGCCAAGAATTCATTTTTTTGTTATTCTAAGCTTAGATAACTGACCGCTGGTGTAGTCTTAGCATATCTCAATCTACTCATCTAACTCTTAGAAACAAAGCAAATAGGTTTTAATTTAAAGAAACAAGATAAACATGTTAATGACCCCTGACTTCCAGCCTTTATGCTAAGGTAAGCTATCAACTCCCGGGCCCCAGTTTTATTTTAAATGTACAGACACTCGAGACTCGTATCGATTTGTCTCTCAGCAAGAAAGCAAATGAGCGTATTCCCTCTCGTGTACATTCTTTCGCTGTTAAAATAAATTAGTATCATAAAAAGAGAAGACACTGCTGGATTGCAACAAATCACTATGACTGAATGTTTCTTCATATATCCAGATCTCACAGGATTATCTGGCTTTTATCAGCCAATAGCTCTCTGGTCCTTCGTCATTAGTGACTGAGAAAATGTATCAAAATCCCACACCTCAGCTAATTTCTGTTCCTCCAGAAATACAGCACTCACTAATACCTGGGGTATTTTGGTCCATTGCCATGTTCTGTTGATTTCTCCAGCTTCTTTTCTAAAAAACATCAAAGACTTTTATAAGTGATGTGCTGTACTGGCAGATTTCTGTGTATTATGCACCGTTTATGTGGAAAGGATTTTCAAAACGCAGCTTTGCAAAAAGCAAAAATATCCATCCGAGCATGTCAATTTGTCCAGTAATGAGTCTTAAAATTTTTGTATGCTGTATTATTTCAACTGTTCGCAATGCAAGTCAACTCTTTTCAAAGGATTTCCTCCCTTATCCCCACGCAGCTGAAAAGGACATCACTGCATATCAGTATAATCCAAGTAACAAAGCTCTTTTACATTCATCTGACGCGACTAAAATCCAATATTTCTGTGTCAAGATTTCTCAAAAGATGACATTTTCTGCAACAGATGGAGTCGGCCATGAGGTTTAATAACCAAATAAACAGATCTGGAGGAGCAGGATATTGGAGGAAACAAAAAAAAAACAATGCCAACAGCAAGTATACATGCTTCTTATCAGCTGTTCAAAGAAAGCCTTCTGTTCAAAGACACATTCAGATTTGTTTCCAGAGAAAACATTGTTGCCGCCGTCTGTAGGCAAAAAGAAAAGCTCGTCCCTGGTTACTGTATTTCTTTCAGAGTGTGTCGGATTTATTAATGGCAAGCATGTTATTCGTGGCGGTGAAATGTTACTGCGTTCACCGATGTGGACATCTGGGTCGGTTGACAGCTTTATGGTGACTCAATTGTATCTTCCTCCCCTCTCTGACGGAGGGATACGAGGCTCAGCCCGGGATCACTGACTCACAGCTTCTTCGCAGGCTTTCAATGTCTGCTTCCAGATGACCTTTAGATCCAGGATCTGTATCTGTATCTGTATCTTTTTTTTACTGTTTATGAGTTAACCACACACCCTCAGTGATATAAACACCGTTATGATTTGATTAGACGCCTGATATTTAATGATAATCATGCTGGAGATAATATATGTCACTAATTATGATTTCACACAGCAGATGGGATGCCAACCTTGATAAGAAGAGAGGGGGGGGGGGTTATATCATCCGCACCATTAGTGATAGACAGGACAGAGTTGATGTTTTATTCATTGTGTTCTCACCAAAAAGAGCAGCAGGTACACAACCGGAACAATTCATTGCAGCATTTCTCCGATAAAAAACAAAACTTCACGACTTACTGAAAAAATTACGTATCTGTGCCACTTTGATTTACAGTCCTCATAAAGCCATTGGCCCCCGGGCTTCAGCGGGAGCCACAGTGCACTCTCTCTCATGTCTCAGTCATGGATATAACGACATGCAGACCACGGTTAATTAATCAAGAAGTGGCTTTACTGCAGCAGAAGCCGGACTTTACCAGCAATTCAAGTCATGCTTAATGCTGAGTCCCGATTGCCTTAATGTATGCAGTAGTTATTGGTTTGCTGTAAAAAAGTTTATGACTTCAAAACTTTATGACTCTTAAATGCAACAGCAGCATAATTGCAAGTTAATTACATAGTTCTCTATAAATTACCCTGATTATTATAAGCAGCTTTGCTGGACTTTTTTTTTTATTAATCTGAATTCCAGCCTTATAAAATGTGAAGTAGGAAGGAAGAGGACATACTGTACGAGGAATGCTGTTTGTGCACATGAGGTTAACTTTGTATTTTCAGCTATTGCTCAGTGTCTTTTTGAAAAAGCACTAGAGGCACAAGGTCATTTTCCATGACATCAGGCCTGAAGGTGTGAAATAACAAGCCTATTCGAGTCCACAGCCATGAAGGCAACAGTCTTCATGAAGGACCATCTTCTTTGTTTTAGCATGTTAGCATTTGCAAATTAGCACAAAGCACAGCTGAGCTTGGATTTCATAATAAACTAGATATTAAAAATTTACACCTGAAAAGTCAGAAGCTCCCCAAAGTCATTAGGATACATAATCTGTAAAAGAAATCCAATCTATCTTGTATAATTTGAGATATTTTATTGGATAAGTGAAAGCTTTGACCTTCTGGAGTTTCGAGATCGTCAGTCATGAAATAATAATGAAAGATGAACCCAGACAATGAATGTGTAAAATATATAAAATTTCATAGCAATCCGTCAAATAGATGCTGATATATTTCAGAAGTCCAAAGTGGTGGACTGACCAACTTTGTTATTCATAGTACCACAGAGCTGGTAAAGCAGAGGAAGTCAATGAAAGTGAATCAAATCTTTCACTTAGGAACATTTTGACATTCTGCCAAGATGGAAATGAGCACTTTGTGAACTCTGATCCATGCACTCTCGCTATAAAAAATAAGTATATATGGTTCTTTAGGAGGAGGAAAGTTAAAATGTTTCTTTTCAACACTTCCAGAGTTTGCAAGTCATCACGCTGTATTCTTTGCAGCTCTGACCGTCTTTCAAAGTCATACAGCAACAATGAGCAGGGGAGCAGACAGTGTGGAGACGGGGATGATGAGGGGAGGTGTGTGGGTAGGTGGTGGGGTTGAAGGGTGTTGTAGGAATAGGCAAACCTGAACGTTGCTCTGTGACATGACGGACGTCCTCTGACACCCACAGCCCACTCCATGTATGAGATGTCTCCTGCAGCTGGTGACAGGGGTAACAAATGTGGCAGCCAGTGCCACCCTATGAATCCGCCCCGCACGCCTCTCCGTGGCTGGGTGCTGATTGTCTGTGACATCGGAGCCATGCTGACGATGAAGGGCATGGAACACAGATGCTCTCACAGGCTGGGCGGAAACAAACCCTGAGATATCCATCCATAACTTTGACAAAAAAGTATCTAAATCAATGTTTACTCTTGTCCGCTATGATCTTTACAACTTTTACATTTCATGTTCTATCACTGAGTGCATAGAGTCAACATAGTAGTACTCTCATTTATGTTTAGTCCTTACCTATATACATCTATTCAGCACATGCCAATCAGACTATCATCATCTTGGTATTCATCTTGCCTCTTCTGTCTCCCAGCTAACCATCTACGAATCAAAGCTGCCATGCTGATAATTATGCATAACTTTGAGCCTTAATATAATTTGAACAGGTGAGTTATAGAGAAATTCAACCTCAGTGCAGTGTCATGAACGTTGAATTTTTTTGTACCAGGCTGTTTATTTCTGCTGTGAAGTTGGACATTTTACTATGGGGACTTATGGAGGTTGACTCGTTCTGTAGCCAGCCTCAAGTGGACGTTTGAGGAACTGCAGTTTTTGGCTTTTCTTCACAGCCACACAGGTTGCTGCTTGGGTTTACCAAGGTTTCCATCTTAGTTTGCATGATAACATTTGATATATATCAACCTCTTAGGGAAAAGAGATTACGACTGAACATTGGCAACAACAAAAGTTTTGCACAGTATTTGTCAAACATACAAGGCTCTCCAAATATCACCATTATGACAGACGTTAGCATACAGTACTCTATTCAGTCACGGACAGGAGGCAGGCATTCTTTATAAGAAGGTGATTTACTGTTGTTGAATCCTGAGTAGAGCTGACTCAAGAACCAGAGCCACTTTGATGGTCACACTATTCTAACATTTGGAGCCACTATTACAAAATCCCTAACTTATTTTATTCCAGTGATCTCACAGTTTATTCATTCGAAATGTTTTATGTTAAATGTTTTAAATCAATTTATTTCCTTTTTTTAATAAAATATTATCTCAGATTCCTCCATGTACCACTAGAGGGAGGTTGCGTACCACAAGTGGTATACGCGCTAAAGTTTGAGAACCATTGGACGAGGTGGAGGCGGAAGTGTTTTAAATGTTTCCATATGGGCATATATTTTTGCGATTAGGTGTCAGCTGGTAGCCAAGCAGCTGATAAATTAGCAACAGAAGCATGAATGAAGCCGTTCATGTCACTTAATTTTCTGTTTTATTATTTTTATTTTCATGTCATTATACTGATAATAGATTTAGTCATTTAGTCGACCAATGAGTCCCCAAATCATTGCTTCCTCCAAAAAAGTAAATCATTTTCTAGTTTCGAGCACACTGATCTGCCGTAATTCATCTTGTCTCGAGTGTTGGTGCTCTTTCTTACATGATTCATAGTATAACTGCACTGACAGCAGGAGGAATTACCCCACTGGCAACCCTTTTTTTGTTTCAAGAAAAATAAGTCTTAAAAGCTCAGTATGAGAACTGTTAAGGCAGATGTTTTTGCAGTGTATGGATTTTCTCTCATTAAGCTCTATCTGCTGCCAGCGAAGTGTGCCAGCATGTGTGTAAAACAAAGCAGTCAGCGGTCAGAGGTTCATCCAGAGATCCAGCTGCTGCTGAGGCTGCTCTCTGAAGCTGGCAGGGCTCCTCTTAGTGCACACTGTTTGACAAGAGATGTCAGATCGGGCACGCAATTCCCTTTTCATCTCTGACTGGCTGCCGTGGCACGTTGAAGACGTGCTAGTAGAAAAACTGATGGAAACAACGCCGTAATTGCCGTGTTTCGACGTTCTTTAGATGCTGGAGCTTGTTGTGATTCTTGGTGGACACATTGACATTTTTCCCCTCCTGCCTGTTTCTTTCCAAATCAAATAAAACCATGCACAAATCTAATTCAAATTGCTGTCTTCTTCTCTGCAAATCAAATCACATGTCATTATGGTAATATGCTATGTGCGCAATACGTACACCAGTGCACTTCCAAGCACCGTTAAGAAAGTTCCTTTACAGCTCTGTCTGTGGTGGATGAAGGAGGAATTGTTTCATCCTCCAGACTTTATAAAGATTGGATTTTTCCATCTGAGGGAGACACAAAGGGAAAAAAATGTATTGTAGGATGGAAGTTGGTGTGGGAATTTCCTCCTTTCCCCTTCTCTTTAATATTGCACAAGAGCAGCAGAGCACTTGTCAACCAGATGGGGCCAATAAAGAGAAGAAAAAGACCCGTTCCCTGATGGGATTTGATACCATGAAGATTCTACAATATTTACTTTCTCCAGTACCCTTATCTCTGACACTGTAGATGAAACAATCAACAACACCTGAGATTACTGTGAACTGAACTACACTCCATGTTTCTCGTGCCAAAAAAAAAACCTACCATTCCACATCTTTAAGACTTTGCACGTCACCTTCTTCAAAGTGCATAAACTCATCTTGAATAATATAAATCTATCATAAAAAAAGGTTGTGACTACAGAGACTCTCACCAGTATCTCCCCAATTTTTCAAGATAAAGGCATCAGCTCACCAGGCACCTAATATATTGACTTTTTTCATCCCAATACAGCTCGAAGGTATTTCTTTTAGCAAGCAGTCCTTAAAATCAGAGAGTTTAAACAAACAGACCATCTGCTTTTGCTGCGGGTCAATGAAAGGTTTTCAATGTTTCTGAGACACGAGACTGAAACAGTGTTCATCTGTTTTTTTGGCCGCTTGGAAAGGGGCAAGCTATAAACACAGCTTTGTTTAGACATTTTATAAAGTATGTATAGTTATATGACAAATATGTTGTTGTTACACATCGAGCGAAGCAAACTTAGCATTTATTTGTTAACGTTTTTCTAGTTACTATACGGGCACTTATGGAGATTGACTCACTTCTTCTCGCAAGCAGCCGCTCGAGGAATTATAGTTTTTTAGTCCGCATTGGCTTCATTTCCCAGCCACAGAGTTTGCTACTTGGGTTGTCACTACTAGTAACACCTTTCACATTATTAATGCAGCTTTAAATGTTGCATATGGATGAAAAACAACATAAAATCTTGCTCTACAGAGCAGGATTCAACTCCTAACCTCTGAGTGATACTTCCTGAACCCAGCTCCTGCTCAAAGTCGAAAGACATTTAAGAAACGGGTCTATAAAAGGGGAAAGAAGTGCCTACAATGGAATACATTCATGTAATTTATTCAACTCTTAAGTGCCTTTTTTCTCAAACGATTTGACCATTATGACTCATTATCTCATAATGATTTCCGGATGCTGGAGACTTTCTGCAGAAGGTAGAATATATCTTTTCGCTCAAAGAAAATGCAGCAAGAAAGTCGTGGGAATAGATGCCAATCAGAGGTGACATCTGGCTTTTTAGCACTCAGTATAAGTATGTATTTTACAGCTTTATTTCTGCTCCACTACCCATTAGCTGTTGCCCCAGTGACTTCTTGTCTCGCTCTGGTCTACAGAATGAAAAAGTAATGGAACGGCTCTATTCCATTATGTTTGACAAATTATAGCTGCATGTCTATTTGTGTTTAGATCTCGGTGTCTCTGCCGTGCTGTATTGTACCATCTACATGTGTGTGTGTGAGGCAATGAAAATAAGTACATTGAATCTTTCCTGTGGCGACACAGCACTGCAAACTGCACTAACAATAATAATATAATGTCATTTTAAATCGACTACCTGTGCCACATTACACTTGGCATTTATAATGTAGTTTGAAGGTGGGTTGCACTGAAACTGAAGAAAAAAAAGCAGTCATTAATTATTTTGCTTAAATTCATCTTTAATATAAATTTATCATAAAAAATGTTGTGACTATGGAGACTCCCACCAATTTTGCACAATTTATCAGAATAAAAGCAGCTTAGCTCACCAGGCACCTAATATATTGACTTTTTTTCCATCCCAGTGCAGCTTGAACGTATTTCTTTTAGCAAATACTGTAGTCCTTAAAATCAGAGACAGTTTCCACATCTGCTTTTATGGAAAAAAAAAAAAGCTTGTCAAGGTCTTAAAGCAAGACAACACTCTATTCATTGTTTGCCAGGCAGGAGACTGAAACAGTATTCATCCATCCAAGCAACAAACACGACATTGTTTATACATTTTAGTTGATATGGCAAATGTGTTAGCGAAATGTTACGTGTTTCTATCTCCTTAATGAATCCGGTGTTCCCTCTCCTGTTAGCTTTCGATCTTTATCGACATACAAGAGAAATGTGTGTAATATGTTGTTTGATGGCTAGTCATTTCATTGTTTTTGAGGCAAGATTCTGAAACTGCTCTTAATCCATTGATTAATTGATTAATCTTGTCAAGAGTGGAATGAAAAGATGTCCAGCAGCTCACCTGGCTCTGTCCAAACAAAACAAAAACTGGCTACCAATGTCTCTTAAACTCATGTATTAATATATTATAATTCTGTTTTAGTCTGTGCTTGATTGTTTCTTAACTCAATCTTATCATTGTGATATTGCCTTAATGCAGAAAAGGGCTGCAGCCTTCGTGCATGGAGCGCAACCTCTACCAAATCAGCTACTGGGGCACCCCATAAAATGTTAATTAAACTAGATTGAGTGGAGTTTATATGGAGTTTAAAAGTTTGGCACTATTGGACAATATTGGTTTAAAAAAAAAAGATTTAAGGAAAGATATAAATATCCTAAAACATATTCAAGACTTTAGTGCAACATACTTTTTAGAAAAGCATCCTTTAACCAAGATTTAAATTTAAATCTAACCAAATGATTAGACATTTTACATAGCATAAAATATCTTGTCTCATGTCTGTATAACTGAACACTGGATTATATCAGTAACATTGTAAAAAAAAAAGAGTCAGATGAAGATCAACAAGAAGACATCCCGCCAAGAAAGAAAGAGGTGAAAGATTCAGATTGAAGACTTTACCTCTCTGTAACCTTTGTCGTGATCTACCTTCTGTGATTTCTGGTGAAAGAAACATGAAGGAATAACTATTAACATTGCACCTGGCTGGTCTACTTTCCAAAGACAGAGCACAGTTAGGTGTTTTCATACCCTTTAATGCGTTTTCAGGTCACTTCCTCTGTTAGTTCCTCTCACTTCTTGCAGCAGCACAGCAGTTCTCCTGAAGGAAGGAGATATTTTAGACTTCTCATTCCAGTTTTGAATGAACCAAACTTGCCTGGTGGGCACCAGAAAAAGCAGATCTAATTAGTCTGTGATCTTAGACAACAACTCTGAGCTCATTCTTTTTCTTTCAGCAGAAGGTCTCTGCTCCGCCTGATATCAACAAGCTGTGAGATGAGCCCCAGCGGACTGACAGGTAGACACAGCAACAGCTTGAGTCATTAATATTGAAGCCCTCTTTGCCGGCCTCGGGTCAGGACGAGATCTTCCACAAGGTGAGCATCTCATTACGACAGCAGATCATAAGCATAAGGCCAAACCTGGTATTAGCTGATTCATAATTTACATTGTGCAAGAAGGCTGCACGTGTTTATTCAGGTAGAGCTGCAGTGCCCTTGGAAAATAACCTGTTGTGTAGAGAAAATAGATCAATACCTCCAAGATGACCGAATAATCCTTTACAAACATTGTTACGACCAGATATAGCGGTATGAGGCAGTAACATAAAACCAAGGTGTTGTGGTTAATAAACAAAGGTATTTATTAAATGAACAGTTCAAATTGTTTTAACAAAAGGAGGTGAGGCAAAAGGGAACGAGTGCTGTTTAAAAGAACAACCAAATATCACTAAAGGAGAACTCTAAACAGAGCCTATAATATTCTAAGTTGAACGAAAACTAGAAAGAAAAACTTCAGTATCTTAATCTAATACTTAATAACAAAACACAAATCAAAAACAGCACCCCTGAACTAATGAGTCTAACAGAAATATTCTCACGTGTAATCAGTACTATAAACTAAACTAAACCCTGTCCAGTCCCTGTAGTTAAACACAACACAAACCTCCTCAGACAACATAAGCTAACCAGAGTTAACATTCAGTTCAATTCAATTGATCCCTGCTGATTGGCCGGCCGGGAGAGGATGCAGAGGATGTCGCCCAATCCCAGTCTCCTCGGCTTCTAGGCTCCGGCGCCATTGGGGCCACACCTCCTCAGCTGAGATCCAATCTATTACCGGCAACCACACACCTGGATTTACATATGGGGAAAACACTACACACAAATCAATCCTGTAAGAAAAACAGTATTATTAAAAACTACAGTATAACCTATAACCTGCTTTTAACAACTCGGATAGCAACAAGACATGACAACTACAAAGCTCATGAGTTTTGATTAAGTAGCATATTTGGTCACATATGTCAGTGACCTAAGTACCTTCAACTTTTCTACTATGAAAAGTTTAAGGTATTTAGATGTGTAATCAGATGAATGGTGTCCCCAACTGCAACCTGTTTCTTGCTCTATAACATTGCTTTTCTGCGTAAAGTTTGCATGTCCCCCCGCGACATCCAAAGATGCAGGTTTAAAGGTTAATCTGTGACTCTAAATTGCCCTAGGTGTGTATGTGAGTGTGAATGGTTGTTTGTCTCATCATCAACTCTGTGATGAATTGGTGACCTGTCCAAGTTGCACCCCGTCTCTCACCCAATGTTAGCTGAGATTGGCTTATGGATAAGTGGTTATGGAAATGGATGGATGGGCCATAACAGGTGGAGGGGGAAAACAAAGTTTAGAAGCCCTCTATGGTCCTTAAATAAAAACCAAATGACCCTTAAAGATCAAGGAAAGACAAGACAAAGTTTTCATGCACATGAGTTAGAACAAGCATCATTAACCGCCACTTCTTAGTCTTGCTTTGTGTGTTTCGGCTCTACTCTTCCTGCAGTGGAGATTCAGGTCTGAGAGGATGTTACACTGAAAACATGTTGTAACCATAATCGCAGGTTTAGCAGCTCGTTATTCACGGCCCAGTCACTTCATTCCCCCGCAGAGGGAAGGAGAGAAGGAGAGGAGCGAGATGATGAAGTCAAAGTTTATTATGTACCCACATGGCTGATGCAGCATATTTGGAGCATGGTAATTCATCAATGTCAGGCGCTTGTGGAGAGCGGCAAATAGCAGTATCAGTGTAACTTAAATCTCATAGTGCTGATGTTGTTTTTATTTTGTAGGCGTTGTCATGCAATGGATGAAAACCTAAAATAGCTTCCTGACTCCGAATGATTAAATTAAACATGATTTTACACAACAAACTTCCATTTTCATTTCGTCAAGTGACGTGACCTGAGAACACCTCGATTAATAAGTTAACACGCAGGGACAGGAAAAGTCTGGAGTTTGGCCTACGAGAGAGAGATGAATACAAGAGAACGGATGACAGATTAATATTGTCTGTCTGTGTACAGAAGGAGCCCAGGAGGATCTTTTACCTAGATGTGAGTTAGAATAAATTGTACAAACACAGCATCTAAAGTCACAAACAAAGAGAGGAATTGACTTGCAGGGTTCATAACTCCTTAAGGGACTTCTAAAGGTTTTCTTTTTTTCGCTGACTGTGGGAGTTTCCCCACTCCATTAAAAAGTCCAATTAACTTTTCCCAATTTTAAAGGATCTCTTGCAATCAAATCTTTATGGTCGGTCTCTTTTCCCTAAAGTCTCCTTCTTGGGTTATTTTTTGACTTGAGTAAGGACATTTTCCACTCATTACTTTGCAGATAGTGCAGGATTCAACATCTTTATTCTTTCAATGTCAAGACTTACCTATGCAGTTTTTCTCCAAAGTCAGGACAGGAGTGTCATGACGAAGAGAAGTCACTGAAAAAGAATAAATGCCACCATTTCAAAACATTGTTTTGACACTTTATGTGGGGATGCTTTCTTTTTTTGAAAAGAGAAATAGCACATTCTTCCTCTTCTAATGAAACGTTCTCGCCAATAAAGCACAAAATTGCTTGGCTTTGCTGCTATAGCCTCACTTGGTCTGGTATGACCAGTAGCTTATGGTGGCTATTGTTAGTTATAGTCATATTACTAAACTTTAGATAGATATTGTTCTGTAACCAACATTACTGAGGCAGTTTGTTGCCATTTTGACTCTTCTCTTGATTGACGTCCTCTTTGGCTTCTGCTGTTCTGTCTGTATGTAGAAGTTGCTGAGTTTCCTGGTTACATTGCCCAATTATACCAGCATGATGGAACCGCTGTGCTACGAGTGTAAACACTAACCCTAACCCTAACATTGAACACCTGGTCTGGGCAGTACGGCTAACTGCACAGAGCTAACAGCGGCTACATTTCACAGCAGTTACTTTACTGTCCATCAGGAAACTCTGTAAGTCGAAAGGCTCATTCTGAGGTAACAAAAACACATTTTAATGTGATTACAAACTGATGTTATTCATATTATATTCCACTTCTGCCATATTCAGTAGACCAAGCACACTAAATCTTATACACTTAAAGTCAATGTGTCTCATGATGATTAATGTATACATGATGAATGTAAACTAATGGGAAATGCAGTTAGTCTTTTTCCACTACCCGAGCTACACTCTGCATAGGTCGCTGCAGGTGCTTTACTTATACTAATGACCAATACATCATGGTGTCATGCTATAGGCCGTAATGTAATGACATGATTGAAGCAGAGGTGATGCAGTTTTGGTGAATTTAAAAACTCCTTTAAACACAGGTGCATTTACTCAGCAGGCACAGATTATATTGCTTAATGTTGCATTGCATTATGGGGAATGTAGGTATTTTGGGTGCTTGCTAAAAGTCAGGATGCTGCTTCACTTTTGACCTTTTTTTTTTTTTGTTAATCTGTCTCTAACAACCAAATTTATGGAAGATAATGCTGGCGAATGACAAAAAACAAACCGATTTTAAAAGATGTCTTGTCTTGATGTTTGTCAAAAGAACCTCAGTCAATAAAAGTCACATTTTTAAAGGGGAACCCTCTTCTATTCTTGCTTCTATTCTTGCTTTTGACGTAGAGCTCAGAGGTCAAACTCACACACGCTGGCGTTCCGTTAGTTACACAAGGACACTTCAGTGTGATGAATGGGAGTTTGACATCATATCATGTTGCTGATGGGTTATTTCTGCAAGCAACATACAGTCACTAAAAACACCTGTAAACACATCACCTGTCCTTCAGTCAGTTTAAAATTGTTCCCACTTAAAATCTGGCATCAGTCATTTTTTATGTCACCACATTTGTCACTTTCACTCCGAGCTGTTAGCAGACATTTAGTAAACCAGATATCCTGCAAAATGGATGCTTCCACTGCCATCACCACTGTTTACTTTGGAATCAGTCAGACTCCTGCAATTATTGTCTCTCTACTGTCTCTCATTTTGAATGCTGAGCTGATCTGTTGACAGACCCAGGCTGAAATTAAAGAGGAGCTGCAGCCAGTAAGACAGGCTTTCAGCTGGTGGCCACACCTACTAGTATCAGCTGGGTGTTTCTGCTTGTGACTCTGTGGCATGTCCAGTGTGGTGGATACCACACTTTAGAAATCTATTAAACTGGATCTCTGCGAAAAAACAAACATCCAAGCAGTGAATGTGTGTGAGTCTATATTTAAATAAAATTACATATGTGAACATCCAGCTGAGCTAAGATGATAATTAAATCAGATTTCACCGATAAACTTTTACAACCCAGAAATATTTAGGTGCCAAATGAGGAGTATGATGAGGATAATTTAGTCCAAATTACTCACATGGTAAGAAAAACATCATTACAGTCCATTCTTATCTCATAACAGCCAGAAGACATAACATAACAAACACTCCCCCTGACGCTGTGAAACTGTACTGAAGCAGTTCGTGGTTTTCCCAGAGACGCAGTTTGGCTGAGCGCAGCGCAGCGCACCGCGGAGCGCGCAGCTTCGGACGCACCTGAACAGCCGGAGCGGTGTGACCACCAGTGAGCTGGAAACAGCTTTTTCACCTGCTCTGAGCCACACACACACAATGCTCTGCAACATCTGCCACGTCGTCTTTAAAGAAGAGAGGAAGAGTCTGAACGGAGTCTTTGTTGATGTGGAGTAACATGTCTACCTCTTTGGCGTCTCTCATGGACCAAATGATTCGTTTGGGACTTAAATCCGCCGACGTTTAAACGCGCTTTATGTTGCAAACCTTAAGAAAACCGCATGTAAGCGCTGCAAAAAAAAACTCATTGTACTACAATGTACCAGAGCATCTGCGTGGAAAACTTAAAGGCATGCTGCATATTGAGCGGTGCGAACCTGCGAGCGAGCTGAAACAGATGGACAGGAGCTCAACAACACACTGGGTAAGTCTGACAACTGTACTAACTACTACTGGATGTTTTTGTTGCTTTGAGGAACTGAAGCACAGTCTATCGCATGTGACAAACTTGTTCTTTCCTATAATTCTCAATTAATGTTTTCATAATGTCCTCTTGGTATTCTTTATTCATTAAAGTCCTATAATGATCCTGGAGTGCTTCCAGAAGTGTCCTTATGATGCTTAATGTTATCTCCTCCAGTACTCCCACTGGGAGCATTAAAGCTGATTCCTTTCATATAGGGATGTCTCCTTGCATCCTAAACAAGCTGCCCTCACCTTTGCTTTCTTTGACTCCCAACATGGCTCTACTTTAAATTTCATTACATCTGTGGGAAAGCACTGCCCACTCTGCTCATCAGACATACCGTACCTCTCTGGAAGATGGTTCAAGGATAATCAGATCTGCTTGTCAATATTTGAGTAAAGGACTTACACCTTAAGTAGATGAGAAGCTTTTAGCTATCATGCTTTTCAGAGGTGACCCTCCTCCCCTCCTTCCTCTTCTTGTTTTCTTGTATGGATTGACCATACATGTCACTGCCTCCCTGTGCCGGGGATCATTAACCTGTTGATGTGTGGAGACGGATGCTCATGTCTCTCCTGAGCAGTGAATTCACGTATCAAAGCATGCAGGGGGAACAAACTAATGAGAACAGATTGTGCCAGCCTGTTCTGTATCATGTTGTGCATCAGGTTTGCCTCGTAAAACCAAATACTACAACATCTTATTTCACACATTAGTCCTCCTCCTCCTCCTCCTCATCCTCCTCCTCCTTCTCTGTGGCTGAAGGTGAGCTAATAGGAGCAAAGTGTTTGGTGGGCAGAGAACCTGCAGACTCAAGATAGGAAGCCGCTGCTCCACTTTTTTGTTTATGTGATGGAACATAATGAAGAGGTAAAACAGAGAAAAACAGAAGCGAGAGGGGGAGATGTGCCATGCTCTTCATGTGTTTGTAAGTAGGCGTCCGTTCTTCTTTTTTGTTTTCCGCTGTGATCTCTAAACTCTCTGTCCTAATAACTGTGCTTCCACACAAACAATGCTCTGCTATTCTCTGCTTTCAGGCTCTCCATCAAATAGATCCTTTCCCTTTCCCTGCAATTTATTCAGCCCATTATCTCCTTCTCCCTGTCTAACAAGCTGTTGGATCCAAACCTTTGAATCAACTGACTGACGGTCAAAGCGCAGGTTTCATTTTCAATTAGAGACGGTCATGCTACTTCTGAAAAACTTCTGAGAAGCAGTGCTGATGTAAAGTGCGACACAGGGAGATCTCCAGCAGTGTTAGCAGAAGGCAGATATTGTATTTTAGGTGGGCTTAGGCAAAAGTGAGTGGGCTAATTTTTCCAAGAAAAACAAACTTGAAATCTGCTGAGTGCATCCAGAGACTCGGCTCCTAAGAAAAACCTCAGCATCAGTCATTTTCGCGAACACATTTTACTGTAACCATGATGATAAAAGTCCCCTATCACAAAATTAAAAAAACATACAAAAAGTCTAATTTCTTTGCCCAACCCTAAATTGATCCAGCTTTAATCTTGCACTGTTTATCTACAATAACAGTCCAGTTTTATCATTTTTGTATCTAAAACACAAAATCTGGAGTGGGACCTCTAGAGCACTGCACTGCTTTATACTTAAACAAAGTGTCAGACATAAAGCATGGAAGGTGTTGACTTAAAAGAGAAATTAGCCACATTTCTCTGAGTAAAACAACAGTTTATTGCATCATGCCTCATTTGATTTAACTCATTTCCCCAGACTCAAATCCTTTTAGTGAGGCGAAATCCGACTGGCCAACAAAACTCATCAGTTCCTCTGACTCAGAGTCTAAAATGTTCCCTCCATCTCTGCCCCTATGACTATTATGTTTGTGATTATATTGTGAGAAGTACTCTCTCCATGCTTATTGCAGTTCAAGAGAGACGCTTTACGTCATTCTAGGTTATAAAATCATTTTCTCTCCGCTGATTGGTGCTCTGCTTCTGCAGACGAGAAACTTAATTGTCCTCATATTTTTGAGTACACACTGTCATTGACAAAAATGAAGTCATTCTCGAGGAGAACAAATCCGTTTAGATTCAGCATGAGGTCAGGTGATAATTCAGTGTCATTCAAGATCTCTGTGTCCGAAAATAGAGTTGTGCTTCAGGTCTTTTAGAAAAGATGAAGATTGAGTGGATGTGAGGAGGCAGATGTATCATTGATGCATGTGCTGCAGATTTATGCAAAGAGGCATGTAAATTATATTTGCATGAGCAACTGGTGGAAGAAGAACAATGCAGAATTCAACAGTGCCCCATCTCTAACCTCCAGCTTTGTGAAGAGGAAAACAGGGACTAAGGGATGTTTTTAACTGACTCTTTTGTCATAGATCCAGATACACAAACAACACAGTGGTTGAGAGGTACTGGTTACAACAGCCAACAACCTCATATGCTGTACTCACTCCATCTAATGAGGATGAAAGGGATGCAAAGTACTTGAAATAAAATAGCTTTTCCACTCAAAATAACATGTTATTGCTTTATTAATGACCTGGTTTGATGCATTATGAAGTTGTTTTTGTCTTTGCCTGGGACCCCTCAAGCTGACTGAGGGTAGATCTGAAGATTTTACCAGATTAGTGAAAGGGTATGAAAAACCAAAACATATTTAATGTCACTGACTTTGTTTTCCAAATCGAATGAACCCCCTTAATTAAAATCAATATTTTAAAACGTTCACAACAAATGACAAATTCAATCAGTGGAAGAAACATAAAACAGCCTTCAAATAACAACTGATATTACTTTTCTCGGTCTGTGTTCCTACAGAAACAGTCCAAGAATACATAACTGTGGGCACACAGGTATTTCAAAAAGGATAATTTTAGAGAGGAGTTTCAGTAGCCTACATTTTTCCCAAACCCTGAATCTAGATACATTCGTACATTCCTCTTAAGAAAAACAGTATAAAGTATAAATAAGTAAAATTCAGTGTACACTTCTTTTGCTAAATTGTCTTCAAGGCATAAAACTTAAGTTGTGGTATGTTATGCTAGTAGTTGCTCCCCCAACTGACTCAAGTGACATCACATGAGGCAATTTATCATGGCTATTTGGATCACTCCTTTAAGTAGAAACTACTTAAAATCACCGGCTCTGATAAATATTTATGATAAACTCTGCACTGTAAATATGAAGCTGCAGCCAGGGCATGGTAGCTTAGCTTAGCTTAGTTTAAAAACCGGAGCCGGCTCTTTCCTAAGGTTAAAACAAACCTCCTACCAGCACCTCTAAAGAAGGCTAACGAAAAGCTAAATTGTCATCAAACGATAGCAGATGGGTTCCAAGATTAGATTTTGGCCAATGTGTTCCACCTCTTTTGCTCTCCACAATACAATCAATACTAATCGGACTACAAACGGAAACCAGAACACTTGTGGGGCCAAAATGTTGCTCCCTTGTCGACAGGTATTGCATTCATATTCAGATATCTGCTAGAGATGAGAAGAAATCTGTCTTTCTGTGTAACAAGTTGCTAATCTGAGGAATTCTTGGAGTGGGATATTCTTTTATCAGACGATAGCCAAAGGGTTGCTGATGAGTTGCCAATGGATTGCTCTAACGTTGACCAATAAATACAACTTTATGTTTTTACACTTGGCTTTTTGTCCGGATTAAACAAACAAAATATACAGTTTCGCCAACTGTACTGTTTAATCCATTTTATCCGCTTTAGAAGTGTTGGTTAGGTTTTTAAAATTTTATTTATTTTATACCCCTTTCTTCCAATCTTTATGCTAAGCTAAAGTAACCATCTATGAACTGTAGTTTAGATCAGATTATCAAACTACCCACAAACAAGACAGTCAATAAGCATATTTCCACCACTATCCTGCAGGAAATGGTGTCATCTTGCATTTATTTGAACATAAATGTAAGGTTTCCATGACTAAACCTTATTATGAGCTTATAAGCCTTATTTCACAATGCTCCTATGTGAAGCCTCCTATATAACTTGAAATAACTCTCTGTGAAGCCACTGCTGGGTGCAGTGTCATGCTCAATAAACTGCTCTTGTCAGAATCACTTTGCTGAGTCGCGGTGGAGGTGCTGCTCTCTGACCCCCTCCCTCTGAGAGACTGGCCTGTTTCAAAATGATTGGCCTCACAATAGAAGGAGAGCAAACTCTGAGGATAGCTGGAAGGGTCCCACTCTTAATTTGTTGTGATGATGTGCCCAGCCTCCTTACATTGGCTCCACTGCCTCAGGTCCAGTACAGTCATTCTTAGTAACTAAAGAATCACTGGCCTGTTGCTGTACTTGCAGCCTGTATTCAATGGATTGTGTATCCAGATGATCATGTTAAATAAAACAAAAAATGTCGGGGCTTGTTAAGGCAGCATGGCTTCAGAAACGTGTAATTGGATCCAAATAGCATTTAGATCCATACAGATGATACTATATTTGTATGTATTGTCTGACACAACCGATGTGGTACCCAAACACAATGGCACCAACAAGGTGTGTTCACTGTTGCTTTACCTGGTCTGTGTTTGTAAAAAAGACTACTACATATCTACATAATAGTGTAGTATTTAGTTTTATTAACATTGGTACTTTAGATACTATCTAAAGTTAAATTAACTGAGATTGTATCACTTTAAACACGTAGTATCGAAAAAGTATCAATACCTTTGACAACCCTAGATTTTGCTCTGAATAGCAAAAACAGCAGGTGGTCATACGCCACTTTCTTGATGAGGTCAAAGACTTCTAAAAGTAGTTTAGTTGGTTGATCATTGTTTTTTTTCATGCAGCTTTTAACCGTTTTTGGAAAGGTGTGGTTTCTTCAGCCTCTAGAGTAGTGGTTTCCAAACTTTTTTAGACCACAGCATCCCTTTAATGGACATTTGTTTTTGCCATGGCACCCAGAGCTGACCAACCTCCAACAACATGCAACATGCCTCACCGAAAAAGACTGGAGGCATTTTAATGGGACATGTGAGCCTGCTTTGGCAAAGACAACACAGTCAGTGTCAATGACTCAGGAGTTTTCTTGTGTGTTGTATATGATGTTCGCAATGCTCAGTACCACAGCAAACCAGACAGGGATGGATATCCGTTTTTATACAAGCAGCCAAAACCTGCCCGTTAAGCCATTAGCCAAGCAATGCTCAGTCTGATTTTGGTTTTGTTGCTCGGCTCAGGTTCAGAAGCGTGTTGTGTTACCATGACAACTGGCAAGAGCGAGGTGTCATGTCATTAGCGGTGGCATAACTGCATATTAATACAGTGATTTTGGTATTTGCTGCTTTTTTCCCTCTGTTTTGTTATGTTATGTCTGCAAAACGTAACACGCCCTTGTGGTAAGTCGTAATTAGAAAGAGGAGTGGAGCGCTGAAAGCCTGTATTGGTGAACATAGAGGCACTGTTAGATGCAAAATGAATTAATTATCCAGCAGCAGCACATTTTATTGAATTCAATAACTCTGTTTCCTCTCTAAGATATTGACGCTGAGGAGGTATAATTTCCTCTAAGAGGGGATAACTTGGAGGGAACCAACGCTGTCACCTCATGAACTAAGTATAGATTATGGTAGTTTTTGTAATGTACTACAAACATTGTACTCATCTAAATCTCTATATGTGGTATCAGACATAGGGTTTCTTGTGATTTTGTTTGAAGTCATTTGATTTGCTGCAGACACTGTAAAGTTTTGATCCGCTGAAAGTCTCTTGATTGTTCCTTCTCACCTGCATGGTGGGACGTGATTATTTAATCACCATTAGATGTCGAAATAGGATGTGGTCTATATAACAGGCTGTGTCTTAATATGATTATTGAACTTGAAGGAGGACTTAGGACTTATAAAAGGATGAAGCAAAATAGATGTGGTGCCAACACTTTTTTTCTCCTCTTACGTCTACTTACAGTGATCAGCACCTCACTTTATTTTTCTATATTTGTTACCATGTAAAGTGCATTTGAGTACCTTCTAAAGAGCTATATAAAATACATGGATTATTATTATTGTATATTAAAAATGGTTGATTGATTTTCAATGTGGTGAAACGTCATTAAAATTCGTGCAGCACTCTTAGCCATTCCTCAAGGCACCCCAAACCTAAAACCATCACCTTGTGTCTTTTATACATTTTCTTAAGCTGCTGTTGTTGTGCCTGAAATATTCTCTCTGCTAACAGCAAAAGTACATAAATCACACAGAAAACGTCAAACTAATGTTGGCAGGAAAGCCTGGTTTGAATAATACATCTTCACAGAAGCTTTGTGTTCATATAAAATGAAAAATGAGCAAAACATTACTGCATACAATATGTTAAACATCAAACATATGTTTACTTCACGTTTTCATATCTGGCTCATTGTTCTGTACATCCCCCACAGTTTGTTACGCGGTGCTTTAAGTTGTATCGTTCCAGTGCCTTGTGATGCAGTAAATAGAAAAACAGCTTTATTAATTTCTCTGCACCGGGTTCAGGCCACAACTTGACATCAAGTTGCTTTTCTTTGAACTTGCATTACACACATTAGACCCGAGGGAAGTTGACTGTTTTGACTTGTGGGTATTCTTTAACGGTGTTTTCAGTCCAACAAGAAAGCCTTAATGTCAGGACTCTGTGGAGTCTCACTTTAATACAGTTTTCATGTTTGAGGATAACATGTTCTTAGTGGGTTTGTCTGGGTTTCCACTCACAGCACGACAATATGAATCATTAAACAAGTGTATAGTGTTTAGTTGGATGCAGTGGTGCAGTCATGTTTACTACGGTGGCTCTGAAACAAGCAAAAAACACAACTAGAGCCAGTGTTTAGTTCATCTGTTCTAGGGTACCGTAGAAACAGTTCAACATGGTGGACTCTGTGTCATCTGTAGATATAAAAGGCTCATTCTACGGAAACAACAACAACAAAACAATTCTTTTTTTAAGGCGATTATACACTGATGAAAACATACTTATGTATTTTATATTCACTTTCTGCCACATTCTGTAAATAGAGGCCCATAAATCAACAATGACACACTGGACCTTTCAGGCCAAACAAGCTACTTTGTGCATAATGTCGTCTGATTACATCCAAATGCAAGGTGAGTCAAAAAGGCATGATTACACGCTATAAAGTGGAGCAGCAACATTAAGCCAAACATCTATCCAAAATATTTGGTTCTAGGCTTGGTGACATAATCACCACCCACACGGCTAGATGTTAAGTGCTGTGTAACAACTGCTCTAACTGTTAGACAGTCATTAAAGGGACTACAAGAGGAGGGTGAGGCAATATAATCTTTAAGGCAGGAATGTCGGATTCTGAAAGTTGCAAAAATTGTTGGATGCGGCTCAATTCTGACATCATAAAGATGGGGGTTATTAGACATTGTTTGACCATCTAACAAGCACTTTAGACCTTTAGACCTTTCATTGACTTGACTTGTGTGCAATGTTTGATAGATTAGAAATAGAGAGATAGAAGCTCTCCAATCATAAAGTTGTTGACTTGTCTTTTTTGTCCTACAGAGACATGCTGTATTACTGAATGGGTGACAAACTCCCAGTCACCTTAAATACCCTGTGAAGCCCTTTCCATCGCATTGTGCAGGACAGGGTCCCCCAGCAAAGTGGCAGTCATGTACCAGGAGGTGGCCTTTCTGGCAGGCAGCACCGAACACCAGTTTACCACCTTCCACTTCAACCCTGTGGAGAACCCGCAGGAGGTCACCTCCAAGAAGGGCCTGTTCTACAAGCGAGCCCAGCTCCTCCTCCAGCCTCAGCCTCGCCAACAAGATGGAGATGAGATTGGCCTGGCTGATGGGGCGGCCATTATTAACGTGGGGGGGATCAAGTACCGCATCCCCTGGTCCACGCTGGAGGAGTTTCCCCTGACAAGACTGGGCAAGCTGCGCAGCTGCAGCAACGAAGCTGAGATCATGGACGTATGCGACGACTATGACGGCAGCCGCAATGAGTATTTCTTCGACCGAAGTCCATCGGCTTTCCGTACAATCGTCACTTTCTTGGCAGCGGGGAAGCTGCGGCTCCTGAGGGAAATGTGCGCCCTTTCCTTCCAAGAGGAGCTGCTGTACTGGGGCGTGGAGGAGAACAACCTAGACTGGTGCTGCCTCAGGAAGCTGCGCCTCAGGCAGGAGGAGTACAAGGAGCAGCAGAGGTTGGAGGAGGAGGATGCCGAGCTGACCTCACCGCAATCCTGCGAGGAGAGCCAGCAGCCTCCAGGAATGGGTTCACTGGAAGAGACCCATACGGGGGGCTGCATGCAAAGACTGAGGGACATGGTGGAGAACCCCCACTCTGGGCTGCCAGGGAAGATCTTTGCCTGTCTGTCAGTGATATTTGTAGCCATTACCGCTGTGACGCTGTGTGTCAGCACCATGCCAGACCTCAGAGAAGAGGAGGAAAGGGTGAGTTCAATTTATCTTTTCACCAACCAGTAATAACTTTATTTAAGTATTATTCACAGATTCAATTTAAAGTTATATTACCCAGAAACTCATATCTGGTCCCCAGATTTAGTTTCTTGAATTAAATCCTGACAATTACTGAATTGGAATCATTCATTCAAGTCAGTATCAAAATCATTCATCCAACCATGACTATTCACACAGCGACTCCGGAGCAAGGAAGGTAAGACAGGATCAAATTACCAATTTTAGGAAAGAAAAAAAACAGCCTTAGGTAGGGATGTGAATGCTTCACATCTGCTACAGTAGAATTCAGATTATGTTGATGCAGCAGCCCACATATCTTCCTGGCCTTTATTGTAAATCATCGTGACAGAGACAGAGGCAAAGGCTCAGGGACAACCAGGCTTCTCCTCCGTTCACTTGAATACCAGATTATTGTGGAGCCTCTCACTGCTTTTTTGCAGCATACATTCCTTCACAGCAACATGAGATCCATGTTCTCCCAAATACATGCGGTAATTGACAGTGCATACACAAGGCAAAGATAAAAAAAAATACATATTCACACAGTTCTGTATTTGCAAAATCCCACAGATGTTCTTCCCATGCAGTTGGTTTTACTTGACCTTCTTCCAAAAATGAATATGAAATAAGCTCAAATGAATATGAAAGAAGCTCATTATTGTTATGTAACATGATGATTATGCAAATTGTAGCCATAAAGTCTTAATCTTTACAGTTAAAGGCTTGTTTACTCGAACCTCATCTGGAGCTGACCAGTAAACAAACTGGGAGCCTAATATGGAAAATACATTGATCTATGTTATGTAGACTTTGATGCTTCATATAAGATTAATTTTAATTGCTAAGTAGACTGTACATAGCATTTCAGAATGCATCTTTGATGTTATAATACAAAGAAAACAAGAGAAAATGTAACACCCCTGAGGATGAGTTCAACATTTTAGGAACAGGCATGTTCACTGGGGTATAATTAGATTAGCCTAGCATAAAGACTTGAAACTAGGTGGAGCAGCTAGACTTGGCTTGGAAAGTGAAATGAAAAGTAAAATACCTGGCAACAACTCTAATGCTCTAATTAAAATGTCAAATTTAATTTATTTAATGTAAAAACACTAAATTGGCGAAGTGACCAGTCAACTATTTTTAATGGATGGTAGCTAGTCTCTACATTTTTTTTAAAAGGCACTATAAAATATGTATATGTTGATTTGTATATACAGTACGCAAAGTAGCTACAGTATCGTCTGGCTAAAAGGTTGCTGGATTTGTTGTCAGGCCCTGTTTTCTTGAATAAAAGGCACAAAAAGAATCCAAATAGTCACCAGATCTAGCCAAGTTAGCAACAACTGACAGAAATGCCTTGAGGTTCCCTGAGGTTTCTTGAGATAAATGAAGTTTCCACTCCACCAGGAACAGTGTATGGTAACCCACAGTGTAGGTGTAGATGCTGCAAGCAAGTACTGGCCTAATGGATAAACAGTTGTTTATCAAGGAACTGTTACGCTATGATACTCACCATAAAACCAGAAACTGTTGTTATTTCTATTTGTGTGTGTAATCAATAAAGCGAGACCCATTATGTTAATTAGTGAGGTTTAGAGGTGGCATGACAGTCACTCTTAGAAAGAATATTTCCCAAATGTTGAGCAATTCCTTTAATAACAGTATCCAAATATGATTATAGCAAACATTATTTTGGAAATCAAGTCAAAAGAAAAGAAAATGCAGCTGATAAAGCTGGAACCTGTTAGGTAGGAATGTCTAGATAAAATGATGATACTCATAACGTACGGTCCCCGGTCTCTAATTAGGTCCGAAAAGTGAGAGCGGAGCACATCCACTTGTTGCCGTGTTTAGCTTTCATCTTGCAGGAAGAGAAATATTTCTACCTCAGGCTTTTGTTCCCACTAACTACACATGTTGCCACAGTCTGACAAGTGGAGCAAAATAGCATATTAAAGCCGATGATGTCTTCCTCCTCAGCCTTTTCATGTCCGCCTTTGCCTTCAGAGACTTCAGAAAGCCTCTGATATCTGACTTCAGAGCGTCTTTGTATTGCACTAATTCACCTCTTGAATGACATCAGCGGACCATAGCATGATTAAACAAGAGCCCAGCACAGCTTCTCCCGCTGTCAGAGATATGTCTTCATCAGTAGGCTGCATGGGAGGGGGGTTGTCTGCATGAAGTGCGTAAGCTTCAAAGGGAAAATCAATCAAAAAAACAAAGTGGGTGAAAGCTGAACGAGGACCCACTTAGCATAGTCCAATCTTATCTCTAATTGTCATCCGTCATTACACGCCTCTACGAATCTGCAGTTTTAATTATCAGAATCAGAAGAGCAACAGGTGTGATTAGGGCTATGTTTCTCAACTCAAACAGCTGAAAACAGTGTCATTGTTGCACCAATTAACCACCCAGAGATGCCTGCAGAAGTGAGTCTCCTCTCCTGAGTGAGGAGTTCATTAGAAGAACCCAACCTGAAGCCAGCAATGGGAGGCAAACCTCGAAGACGCAAGGGTTTATGGGTATAATGAGGTGGCTGTCTTGGAAAACGTTACACAACGCAGGGAGGCAAACCGCAGTCTGACACTTCTTTGCGTTTTCTTAACCTCCACAAACGCTAGAGACGGTGAAATTAAAAACAAAGTGCCATCCCCAAGTGCCAAAGTCTGTTAATATGAGCTGACACATTACTCCGTCCTGAAAATATTGTGAGTACACTTTTGTTTACAACCTCTGGCTCGCTGGTAATTAATCTGCGTGCACATGGATGGATACCGAACACAGAAAGGAAACTTTCTCATAATGGTTCAAGAAGAAACCTAAAGGTGTGATTCCCAGCTGACATGTTCTCACCAATCATTGTGTCTACCGGGGTGTCAGAGCGTCTCCTCTCTTCATTACCATGTTAGGAGAAGAGTTTGGCCTTGCTCTGAAAATGTATGCATCTGCTCTATGAGTGGGTTTTGCTTCCTGTATTGTCCTCATTCAAGCTGATGTCAAGCATTCCAGTAGCTGAACACTTTGATGAATCCAACTCAAGTTGGTAAATTGCCTTTGCTAATTACCACATCTCTCTCAGTCGAGTCCGCCTACTCATCCTCCTCCATTACACAGCCTCCTAATATCCATTAGTTTTGATAGTCAGTCTTTTACATCTGTACAGATCCTCCCTATGCTAATGAAAGTAATGAAATGATCATTTCCTCAGATACCCATTTCAATATTGTAATATATTGTGTATTTGTTATGTATGATGTTTTTGAGACTTTGAGATTATGGCTCCAGTGTTGCAGTGTAAATGCAGTAGTGCTTTAAATTCAACACATTCTGATGTTAACGCTAAATCCACCTCAACTTGTCAGTCTTTAAGTGATACATGCCATTATAAACCTTTGGATTTGACTAACAGAAGTCAGTAATAGTGAGGTTCTGGAAATGAAAACACACATCATATCCTGAATTGAGTTTCTGCTCTGTAATTCTGTGGCTAATAAGTTACATTATATTCTTTTAATTGTATTTACACACTTACAACAGGTTTAGCCAGTGAGTTACCGCTATGTGTATGAACTCTATGATTGTTTACATTATGTCCACCCCAAAGAAAGTGCTTGTTTACACATCCAGCAATGAATCATTAGCACTTACTTACGTCGTTTAGCGAATGCAAGTCCAATATTCACTCAGTTTTTGTTATATTGTACTAGATAAAAATATGTGTCTCTTTTACTACTAAATCCACTATGTTCACCAGCTAGTTGCACATCCTATCTTAGTCTAATCTTCACTGTTTGGTGTAGAATTTTTGAACTCAAGATGAATGCAAGTCACTCTACCTCTCTGTTTTGGTCCTCGTCAATTTTTGGGGGAAATATCCAGGTGATTTAGCTGCTAAATCCTATGATATGTTCACCAGTTAGTAGCTAACTGTGGCTATCTTTGTTCTGGGCTGGTAGTAAACTTGGTTTTTAGGGTTTTTTTTGGCTGAAAACAGCTGCCTGGTATAGGTGAAAACAATAAGGTGGTAAGAGTTCACCAAAACAGTGAGCTGAAAGATGCTAAAACAGTTCAAGAATAGCAGAGCCGAGTGATGTTTTTCTGTAGGTCCATCACATACACATGTAAGACGCTCAGAGCATTTTCTCAACAATTTTATTTGCCAGTAAATGAAGTCATGTTAGATGTGTCAGATGTGGATTCCGGCCTAAATTAAATTGTACTGCTACGCATGAGGACAATGCAACTTAAAACTCAGGAAGCAGACATCTTTATGTGATGGGTCACTTGAGCCGGAGCATGTTCGGACAGAAACCAGAAGTTTTTAAGCAGCTGCCTGAAATGGAAAGCACTTAGCCTGACTCTCTAATCTAATGTGGCTCTTAGAGAAGCATTCAGTAGCTGGGAGACCTTTCTATACCCCCCTTCTCTCTCTCTCCCTACACACACAAACAAAAAAGAAGAAGCTATATTGCATTTCACATTTCATGGTCCCTCTTCCACTCTGGATGAATAGGGGATTAAACATCTCAAGTGTTTTGTCGATTTCTTCCCTCACTCTGTTCACATACGCATCTTTGAAATCTGTTTTCTTGTCCCATTTATCTCCTGTGAGAGCCCCGACTGTGGATCTAACCTTTCAGTGACTCTGCTCATGCCTTAGAGCCTTATACACTCCATTCTCATGTAAATCCCAGTCACTTTAAAGTAGACCCCAATCCCGGTCATACATCATCACAGGGGAGCAGGGAGCCATAGCTCAGCGGGTATGGACAGGCGAAAGAGAAATGTGTGCAAATGCTGTAGGAAAATATAGAGAATTGCCTTGGTCTGTGCTGAAAATAGGAGGTACGCATCACTCTTTTCCTCCTGACTGTGAGTTAGGCATATACGGCTGTTCATGCTCAGAGAAATGTGCAATCCGTCACGACGGTGATGATTTGTGTTTCTCATCCAGGGTTCGGTGAATAATTTCTGCTGAGTTGAGGAATGATTTCTTTTGAAGTACAAACTGTAAATCTGACATTGGAATAATGTCCTGTGTTATGCCAGAACTTCAGCACTATTCTACTGTCAGTTTCAAAATGCGATACGTGACTTCGACTTTACAAAAAGCGAAGGAGTGGATAACGTCAATTCAGATAGGCACAACCGCACAGTACCATGCACTTGCCACAACTTTTTGATTTATTCATACGTTTAAGTTTTCAAGTGGATTCTAAAAACAAAACCATAAAATCCCCCTAAAATTATATTATGCTACTGTATTGAACTATCTGGAGAGCTACTGAGGGGGAATTTGTTTTTGTGATTTGAACCTCCACTGAACAATATCAATATTTGCTTAAATCAAGAGACTGTGTACGAGACCAGACTAGCACAAAATATCATCTCTTTTTCAAGGATAGAAAACAGAAGATGATCTATAGATGTCGAGTTGACATGTGCTTGGATTCCTTTTCTATTTGTTTTATTCATGTCTTATATTTATTTTTGCAACCTTGCCTGAATCTCAGCATCAGCTGTCAATGCTTCTTCAGTATTTCTCTGTCAAGAATGATTAATGACCCAACAAAGTGGCCAGACATTGCTTATCCGGACATCTATATATTGAATCACCAGCTTACATTAGGCTGAATGTTGCGGGCTGTAGCTGTCCTTTGAGAGTCTTCAGTCTCTCTTCAGGAGCAAGGAAACAAAGACCAGGCTTAAGATTATAGAAGTTTCACAACTTGGAGGCACCAAAACGTCACGGTATAGGTTGCAACAGGTTCATCTGAGGTTGTCTGTCCTCTCTGATTACATTTATATCTAAATCCCATTATGACATGCCTTCAACAAACACTAAAGCCAAAAGCTTTTTAGCTTCAAACTTTCACCACCACAGATATCTAACTCTCCACCATATGCTTTAGCAGTTTTAGAATTAATTGAGAACCAACAAACCTAGTGTAAAAGTGATTAAATAATGTATTTCTCCAACCCTGTTTACTGCTTGCAGAAAAAATGCTTCAGCTGGGCTCGCTCTAATTACTCCTCCCTGTGGAGTTGCAAATACATCCGACTGAACAGCCTCTCGACACATGAAGAGGAAACACCATTGACTTAAAGTATTAGGAAATTCGTCTCCTGTTACCATAGAAGCATTTGCATTAGTAAACATTTGCAACCAGAGTCGTCTCACTGCCAGTACTACCCAATATTTTAAAAATATTTCTTCCAGCGTGACCGCAAAGGAAGCACTTTGCTGTGCTGGATTTAATGACGGATACTGACCGAAGATTCTCCGGGGACATGAGGGTAGGCTTGTGCTAAAATCTAATCAGAACGTGGAGAGAATTTGGAGTCCCCGAAGATTGAGCTTTTCAAGTTGTGTTCGAATGTTCTGCTTAAGTAGAATATCACTCAAAATGTATATTTTTTTAAGGCAATCATTTCCAGCCCAATTGAGCTGCATCAGCCTCGCTCATAAATGTTAATGCAAATCAACTCCTGCCTGTAATGGGTTTGTGTTGAAACAGCAGTTTGGAACAAATGAGTTCTTACTAAATCAAAATAAACTTCAGCAAAAACTAGATGCTAACTGGATGACTTTTACTAACTGTTGACTTCTATCAGTTATAGTGATGGATTACATAGGGGGGCAGAGAGAGAAAGAGTGAGAGCATACACTTTACAGGGCTTCAATATTGATTCTAATTTAGATTAGGCTCGATCAGATGAAACTGTAACGATCCCCATGGGCAATTTGGGTTCCCACAGCAGCGGAGTGCCCAATATAAATAACCGTGTATGGGCATATAGTGTAAAGACACAGTGCTCCTATTGTTGTAGGATGAAGTGAATAGTCAGCTATTTAGCTCTGCCATTATCAGGTGTACAGATGGTGTACAGTGCAAATACCCAGCAGAGCAGAGCACTAGTCAGAGGTAACATGCATGCACTAAGGTGCGTGAGTGGCTTTGACAGTGAACAGCATGTATGTATCCTGAAAGCTGCTGTAGAGATTGCAGGTTGAAAGGAATAAAAACTAGTAAAAAAAAATAGTTTTGCCCAGCAAAGAGCAGAAAGCATCGGCCGTAAAGTTCTATAGACCTCCCCAAAGAGCCGACTATAATAAATACATATTGACAAGCAACAAAACTGCTTGGGTGGAGGCCAATGCCCCGCGTGTGTGAGTTATAGCAGTGTTTTCAGGCTATTGAAAAATAAATAAATCTACCAAAGGATTAAAGAATTTGATCAATTTCCATGACGGAGGTGGATTAGACCTCTTGGATGTTGTTTATTTAAAAAGTTCTAGACAAAGTATTCGTGATTATTGAACCGGAGCAGAACATTTTGCCTGCTAATCAACACTCTGCGTCTTAATCACACACACAAACACACAGAAGCAGTGAGGAAATTCACTAAACTGTAAGCTAAGACAGCCTGGTTTGTAGGGACGGAGTGGAGGAATGACTGATATCATTTGGTCGTTTTCAGAAATGATTGGACACACAGCACACACTACACTATTGGGTACATTGGTCATATTCGTTAGAACATTAATAGAGGAAGCTTTCATCTGCTTCCTCCCTGAGGCAGGTTTCTCTGTTCCACCCCGTCCTTCACATTTGCCCAGACATCCTAGTTACTTCCAATCATCTCGAAATCCAACATTCAATGTCACCGATTTCAAATTGAATGAAAGAAGAAGAAGAATTAAAATGAGGATAGAAATATACAATTGACTGACAGTGTTTGGATATACAGCAGACAGGCATTAGGCCCTGTGCTGACGGTGAAACGTAACAGTTTAAATAAGCACTAGGCTAATGGTTATTGAGTACATCGTTAACTGTGGTGGACGGCAGCCTATCCCAGCATTCACGATGTAAGTGGCAGGGTACGCCACGGACAGGTCGTCAGTCTTTTACGGGGCTAAAAATAGACAGACAAATACATTTCCTCTATGGGCTGTGTTGGGTTACCAATTCACTTAACTGAAACCAGTCTACAAATGACAGGAACTGTGTTCATTACCAATACAGTTTCTTTTTTAGCTGTGCACAATTATCGCCTTGCACGTCATGAAGATGCTACATTAATAGTAACCTTCTGACAGGGAACACCGTCACTGGATTTTAAATATTGGATGGATTGCAATGAAATTATATACAGGAAGTCATGGTCCCCAAAGGATGACGTGATAACTCTGCTAATCACCAAATCTTACCTGCTAAACATCAGTGTTTTGACGTTTTTTCTTATTGATATGCTGCCATGAGCATATTTTAAGCCAATGTCTCTCACATCTATAGTGTGTGCAGTATAATGTGAAGCTGGACTAGCAGCTCTACTATATATAGCAGTAGGTAGCCGTAGCCAAGCAGTTTCTCCGTGCTAAAATTACTTTTCGTCAGCCCCAAATATTTCATTCAGCTCTGAATACAGCACTGCTGTTGGCCTCTCATTCATGTGCAACGTCGTCACGGTCCACGAAGGTTTGCTTAACGTAGAGCTTCTGTTTAAGCATAACTCTCATGTTTGTGTGGCTGGTTCAGTGTTGTTTTTGAGTCAGTAAGTCCAAACCACGGACTCACTGTTGCCTTCTTGCCTGATGGTAAAAGTACCCTTCAGCCTCAGGGGGCAGAAATGAAAACAAGAATGAGGCAAATCGCATGGTTCAAATGGATCAAAAGTGCCAACATGGTTGGAAAATCTACATTGATTTTACGCATTTAACAAAAATTACATTGTCTAAAACTGCCTAAATGTAAAAAACAAAAAAAAGTCTCTAACAGTAAGCAACCTAACGATTTTGTCTTCATAATTTGTTGAACTGCTGCAAGTTCTCATTTGTCATGTTGGCATTAATGCTTGTACCCTGGTATTATCTTTGGAGCATCAGAGCTACTGATCCATGAATAGTTGAGTTAATGTCGTTGTGTAACCCGTGTAAGAAGCAGAAAGAACGGCACGTAAAAACAAGCCTTTTCATTTTTGTATGTATTTACTTCATCTTCAGCTCCGGCTGTTGGTAACAGAGCTCTTTTCATCCTCTGTGTAACTCTTTTTAAATATTTATGACTGAACACAACTTGCCTTGCAGCTGATTGCTTAATGTGTGAGAACGTCTAAGTGTGACTTTTTCTTTTGTTTTGCACATTTAGACAATAAATTCACAACCCAAACTTTGTTCCTATGGATGGGAATCCTAAATTGTTCTGTAATAAGATTCTCGCTCTATGGAGAAGCATTTTAAGATGGTTTCTGGAAGAGAGGGAAATGTGTTGAAACTCAATCTGGCAGGCAGAACAAACACTCAGTACACACAGCAGAGCCCAGCGAGGTGAACAAATGAGAGCAGTAAATAAACCCATTAAAAGCATGGGTGTGCCGAAGACACAGCCACTTCAAGTCCGCCTGTTTGTGAATCACACCCACTCCAACCTATCTGTGGGTATCAGAGGTGAGGCTGTCGCTTCTTGGATTGTTTGGTTTACATGCTTGTCTTCAGCTGTGACCGGGGTCAGAGTCCCCTGATCGCTGAGACGTATAATTGTGTGCTTTTAATTTGATCCTCTGTGCATACATCAGAGGCTTTTCAGCGTGGAGGACGGGTGAACAGGCAGGCAGGGAGGGAGTGGAACAAATGCACTGAGCCAGAAAGCCTGTGACAGACAACAATCCAAATACGCTGGTCAAATTCAAGGAAAAAGGGATGGTGTCAGTTGCAAATGTGTTACCAGCAGACTCCCCTGTTGATGCACGAGAGCAAAATGATGGAGGAAGTGTGAAACATACTGGTTAGCATGTGAAAATGAGTGTGCTCCTTAAGGATTTGGACAGTAGCACGTTTATTTGTTTTGGCTTCCGACTCTTATTACTTTGGATGTGAAATGGCAGCATGTGGTTAGAGGGTGGATTTCAGCTCAGATCTGAATCACTTAAGTGCGGCAGCAGAGCTGTAATATCCCTACAATTGAGCTAAACTGGCAAAAAAGAAAGATGCTTTTGCAGATTCCAAAAAGGTTTATGATAACCCAGACATCAGGCGTATAATCGGTTAGAGGAAGAAAATATGATACTGAGAGCTAGACTGTAGCAGATATACTTTACCCCAGACTGGACAGAGAAGCTGTTTTATTGAATAAGACAATATTCAGCAAAGCACTGTTGCCTCTTAAATCTATCCAAATGTTTTTGGCATTCTGCAAAAAAAGAATATGAACAAAAAGTGTTTTTGTTTTTATATTTCACATCCAATTTGGCTTAAAGTCCATCCAAACCCAGGTTGACAATCTGTGCTCTTAACCTCACAGTTACTTTATTATTTCACATTTCAAAATAAGAGTATGACGGTTTGTTGACAGCTGGTCAGAGACCTGTGGAGCTGGGCTTAGGGAGATAACTTACTCCTTATTGTTTATTTTCAATTTAACTGTGGACTTCAGCCAATGGAAACTTTCTGATGTGACACTGACTAATAGAAAATAAGACTCCATATGTCCTCCTGCTTTGTTTGTACTCCAATTCAAGTCTGTATACTGTAGATATAATTTAAGGGTGGTAGGTGGATTTAAACAAGCCTCCACTGCTACAGTGGCACCTCACTTGCACAATAATGTTATGATGTTTATAAAGGATTTTACTTTTTAACCACTTTTGACCAGCTGATGTCCAAGGGATCATTGATCATGAATGTCTGTACAATATGTCATGGCAATTCCTCGCATAGTTGGCCCACAGACATTGCCATCCATCCATTCACACTGCTTGCAAAAATCTGCATGTCACATTTGTGCAAGCAAGGTAACTTCAGGAAAGGCCCAAATATAGACGAGACAGAGGAGTTAGTGCAGTCCAAAATTATTTATTAACACAGGTGGTGAGACACGCCAGGGTCAAACAATACAAAAGAAAAGGCAAGGTCCAGAATAGCAAGGATACCAACGCACAAGGACAAAACAGGGCTAAAGGCTTGACACATTGAAGGACAACAAGCTGACAATAAAACCAAGGAGCTGTCAAGTGACGGCATGGCGACAAGACACAGATGAAAACTCACGAGGGTGGAACAGATAATTAAACCAGGCCAGAAACACAGCAAAGGCAGGAAGTAAAAGGTACTGGCGCACTACAAAATAAAACAAGAAACCCAAAAGAGAAAGAGATTTTGTCTGATTTAAAAGATGGAAAGCTATCTTAACAATAAACTTGTGGCAAGTCGTCTTCCCCCCGTGGGTACTTCAGCAAAGGAACCAACACAAACCGAGTTTCTCTTTGTTCACTACTCTCTACTCGCTGCCCGACGTCTGTTTCATAGTTGCTGCCATTTGTTCCACCTCTCCATCCAGGTCCAGCATGCTACTGTTTTAAAGGACAGTGATTAACCAAATGGTTACAGGTATTCTAATCACCTCAACTGGTGCTGCTCCCCTGGGTCATCCCCACACCTCTCCCCTGCAGCTGCTGCAGACAAAACTTCAAGTCTCACCATGCACCATGAAATCAATGTTCCTCTACGTCACAGCTAAAAATGAGGGCTGATGGTTAGCTGTAAAGCTGGTGTCACCACAGTGTGAATATTTTTAAATAAATTCTGTATTTTATCTGACGACAATGTATGAAAACCATAAATACACAGCACAGCACTTGCACAGAAGCGAAATTGTCATTTTTCTCAAAGCCTTTGACAAAACCGAATTTTAAACTATAAGTATTTTAGAGACTTTACACTGAGTAAAGACTATGGAATATGCTCGAAACAGCTACCTTCATCTGTCACAGGGGCAAATCCTGACTGCTTTTCCTGTCAGTGAAAAGACGTAAAGTTGAGTAATGGTGCTACTGAAGAATAAAGCACATCAATCAACTGACGGATCTATAGCACTTTTGATCATGATGACGACTTTACTCTCTATTTTCTCCTGCGCTCTCATTTTCTTGGTCAGCCTTGACTTTAGCAGTTTATTACTGCTGCTGCCGCTGCATGAAAGACTGCAGCCGATAAGTGATTTACATGGTCCTTAATAGGCTTAGTAAGTCGGATATCTCAAGGGCAAAACCCATGCTACATGCAAAATGAAGTGTGTACTCTGAAAAATGCATGAGGCTCAATCTGAGAGGAGGGCTTTTTTTTTTTTTTTTCTGTAAGGGCGGTCAGTTGGAATGACGTCTCAATGGAGCAGTGCTGTTGACTGAGCAAATGCTGAGGGAAGTGGTTTGCTAATATATAAACACTTGTGGACGTTCAAGATAAATTTTACAACCGGTGTATATTGTTGTTACTCTAATGGCTCACTAATGTCATCATATGTCTCCACACAACCACAAAAGTCTGAGTTTGAGACACAACAGGACTAAGTCTGCAAAGATGTTTTTTAGAAATGTAGAAGTAGGTTAAAAAATCAGCCTACTTGGATGGTCTCAGTCTCGAAATCCACTTTATTTTTACTTCTTGCCTTAGTCTCGGACAAAGAGGACTCTGGATTTTATTTCAAGACTGCTCAAGACCACAACTGATGAACAGCACCCAAAATAGAACAGTAGTCATTCTGTGAGGTTTACTGAGACTATTGGGACTGTGCCTCAACCAAAGCGATTTGGAAGACTATAGCTACATATTAGCTACCAAAGTAGGCTATATACTGTCTGGTCTTAGTCTCGACTTGGTCTCAACCCTTCAAAGTCTTGGTCTTGTCTCGTTCTCGATACACTCTGGTCTCGGATAAGGTGGTCTTGACTACAACATTGTCAGAAATCTCGAAAAGATTTAAAAGTGTCTTAAGAAACTTTTCTTTGTTGCTTGATCATCTCCATACATTATCAAATTCTACAAGAAAATAATCTGTTTTGTTCATTAACATTTAAGCAATTGAAGAAAAAATGAAAATCATTTTCAAAGTTTTCCTCCAAGGGCGACTTAATGACCAACTA
>NC_040023.1:3192968-3225076 GCF_000972845.2 Larimichthys crocea | reverse complement strand
AGTAAACTTGTTAGCATGTTCTTTATGCTATAGTTATCTGAATAACTCTTAATATGTCACGTTAACATACCAGGCACGTTCTCAGTTCGTTGTTTATGCGACATGTGACGTTAGCATACCGTACACTTATTCAGCCTGTTGTCTCTATTCTATTTTTATTTTAAATTGCCTTTCAAGATGACATGTCTGTTCTTGGTGTTGGATTATATCAAATAAATTTCCCCAAATTTCCTTATTATGCATTTTTTGGCTGGTGTGATTTATACTCTGGAGCGACTTATAATCTGGAAATTAGAAATACAGTTGTCCCTCACTATAACGCGGTTCACCTTTCGCAGCCTCGCTGTTTAACAGATTTTTTTGTGTGTAATTTTGCATGCTTTTTTTTTTTTACAGCGTACTGTACAGTACAGCGTCCTGATTAGCTAAGGGAGTACTGTACAAAATGCGTTGTATGTTCTGCACTCGGAAAAAAAAAACACCTGCACCAAGGCCTTCAGAGGAAAAAGCCGTTACAGTGGAGCGACGCCACGACAAAGAGGCACCGTCAGAGGAACTGTGAAATACGGTTTTATTTACTAATACAGTATTGTACTTATTTTTGTTAAATCTGCAAAAGTTTGAACTTTGAGAGTTTAAATAAGAGAGAAATGTGAAAAAATGTTAATGCCTGTCTGAGAAAAGTGTATAAAAGTGTGTGGTTAGGGGTTTTACGGCCTTAAAACATGTATAATAATTGTAAAAAATTAAGCTCATTACTTCACGGATTTCGTCTATTGCGGGTTATTTTTAGAACGTATCCCCCGCTATAAACGAGGGACCACTGTACATTTATTTGCTTTCTTATTGAGTTCTAAATGAAAATACACCACCATATCTCATCTCATATCTGTGGTGTCTAGGCTGGGGGTTGGGCTCCAGGTGCTCTCATTACAGGGATGGGTGTGGTGCTGTGGAGCTGTCTGCACACACCTGAAGCTGATCATCATCTCGAGCAGTATTTAGAGGCTGGCCTCCTGCATGCTGCTGCCAGATTGTCACCGCGTCGTGGTAGATCAACTAGGCTCCTCATAAGACTTTGTAAACTGAGATTTATCTGAGTATTGACTTTTATTTCTGTCTCCAGACTCCAGCTCTTCGCCCTCCTCACCACCAGGCTTCTGCACCAGTCCGCCCCAGCCTAAACCCCTCGACGGCCTCTCCCTACCTCGTCCCCGGCTCAAGCTCCCCCCGTGAGCTCCCCTGCCCCAGCTGCCTTCCTGGCGCCCGTGACACCCCCCTGCCCCTTTTTCCCGTGGTCTAATAAACGGCTGCTTATTTGGCAAACTCTGCTCCTCTGCATTTTTGGGTCCACTACCAGCGAGACACCACAATATCTGTGCGTCAAACTACAACCAGGACATTGTTATCTTAGCTTAGCATAAGGAATGGCATCAAGGGGAAACCAATGACAGTATAAACAATGGACAGAGCATGAGTGATGTCACCAATCCAGGTATAGGCAAAGATGTGGTTCATCGGAGGCCGAATGACACCTGAGTGCTCCAACAAGTACACTTAACTGTCAATCAAAGTGACCACATTGGCAATTATGCAACATTCTAAGCCATAAACATGTTTATTTCTGAACATTTTAGCACGGTGGGCTTATAGAGATTATGACTCACTTCTGCAGCCTGTCTCAAGCAGCCGCACAGGGAATTACAGTTTTTTTTCACAGGCTTCATTTCCCAGCACCGGAGTTTGCCGCTTGGTTGTGACCCCTGGAGGTCTCCTGCTCCCCCAGTAGACACCCATAAAACCATAACTCATTGTTTTACACTTTGTTATTGTACAGATTAATCAAACACGTGTGTTAATAATGAGCTTTAGATGTGCTGGGAGGAATATTTTACCCTTGGACAGAGGTCAGGATAGCTGCTAAGTGATTTCAGTTTTTTAATGCTGAAATCATCCAACTTTAAAATTAAAAACACAGGCATGAAAGCAATATCTTCTTGTCTATCTGTGAAAGAAAGTAAGAGTGTGTATTTATCAATATGCTGATCTCTGGAAAAAAAAAGTTACCACAGCTGAATCAGGAGAGATACACAGCCCTTAAATCCTACAGTGTAAATACATAAGACCCATTAAAATGATAGTCTTTTCTGTACCTTTATCATATGCAAAGGCCACATTTACATGGCCATTTACAGTCATTTGTAAAATTTGGTCAGTGGATGAAAGATTGCATTTATCACTGCAACGGCCTGGATCAATAGTACTCTTGTGAGGACAGGGGTTAGGCAGCAAGGACACAAGTGTGATAAATTGAAGAAATATATGAAAGCACAGAAACCCTTATTGGGGGAGAAAAAAAAGATAAATATCCACAGGGGTGTAATTTGACTTCTTCTTTTATATTCAGGTATCATTTTTTTTTAATTATTAAGAGGTAGAGCAATTTTTATCGTGGAGGTATCCTGGAAATTCATACTTACGTTTAAATTTGAGTGTAATCTTGGTGACTGTTTGGAAAGCTGCAGTAATATCAAAGAGTTTACTGTACCTTTTGTGTGTGCGGGTGTGTGCGTATGCATCAGGGCTCAGCAGAGGCACAGATCTTTTGACAGAGCAAGAGTTGAAAACGGTGGGGGAGCGTCAGCACTGGGGTAAATTTAGGATGCTCAACAAGGAGCTGCCTTCCTGCTTTCTTTCGTTCTCTGCCTCTATTTCTGTCTCTCTCCCCCTTCCCCTCTCTCTGTTTCTCTTTCACACACTCCATATCTCCATCACACCAGGTCCCCTTCTGTCTCCTTCAGAGTCGGTTGCTTCTCGGCAGGGTGGGAGTAAAGTGTTGATTGGTACCATGCTGTCAAATGGCGGGAGATTGGAGGTAGCCTGCTGATGCGAACTCATGTTGAGCCCACACCCCCTTTCGGCCTGGTCTGGCAGGAACAAAAGAGATGAAACGATAGCAGGGGGCTGGCGGACCAAGTTAAAAACAAAATGAAATGCCACTGAGTGAGAGAGGCACTTGCAGCTCATCTTTATTGATGCTTCAGTCACAAATAGAAGCAGTTTTTGTTTTTAGCTTCACTTGTCGGGGCATTTTCCAGCCCACAGACTGCTTGCCTGGGCCCAGATTGTTATACTGTTGCTTTTTCATGGTGCATTGGATTGCAATTATTTTCCTCAGCACTGAGTAATTAAAAGAAAGGTCCTCTGATGTAAAATATATTTTTTTAAAGATGTTAGTTTGCTATTGATAGGAACAGTAGAGCTGGACGTGAATCAACGGGGAAGACTGTGATTATAGTTTATGTCTAAAGTAAAGGAAAAACCTGCAAAAATAAGAGTGGAAACTAAACAAATACAGATGCTCAGGGGGATTAAGTGACAGAGGATGTGGACAGACATGCAGTGTGCGTCATATATACAGAGTAGACCATGATAATATCAATAAAATGACACTGTAAAGAGACTAAATGGTGATATTTGGTAGATTGCAGACATACGTAAAGAATATGGATATGGGGAGATGATCGTGTTTCAGATGGTTGGAATGTTAATTAGTTTATCGAAATGGCAGGTAAGGCTGGGTGGTGAACAAAGGGTCACATGGGGATAGATCATGAGTCAGGAGGTATTGTATCCAGGAACCATCGAGAGTGAAATCACATCTTGATGAGGCTTTATGGTTTCATCGTCCCCCCGTGGTTCCTGTAATGAGATGGAAGGATCTCATTGCAGAGGGTTGTGCGGACTGAGACAGACAGTAGAGAAAATGGTTAGGCATACCTGTAGAAGTGTGAGAAGTTGTTTTAGAGCCAAATTAAAGGTGCATCCCAAAGCAAGGATCCTCGAATATCCTGAATCCTTGCTTGAACTAGCTTGAAGGCGTTCTGGTCCACCATCTTGCTGGCCTTCCCAGAGGTGTTATTTCTGCTCCGAAGAACGAGGAGGGATCCCTGAGGATACATGAGAGCAGCCCTTCACGGAAGACTTTTACCAGCTAACAAACCCACTTATTGGATATCAGTTATTGATTGGACGTTACGGCTAATCTGAGTAATGTGATCTCTTTTACTGGAGCAAATAAAAACAACAGATTAAACTCAAGAGTGTCGCTCTCACGTTTTATATTTGATTTGCTTTCTGATTCACTATCTAGTTAAAACTCTGCATAACTGCAGCTTAACGATAAACGGACCACAGACAACACCGGTCATCTATTAGAACGATTCTTTCATCATCATTAATCATTCTTTTCATCATCTGTTATTTCCCCCATTAACTTTTATTATGGATACAATGAAAGTCAGATAGAGGAGAGTCTGTCAGTCGGCAAGAAACTTTTCTATCATTATCATCATCATCATTTATCGTCATTTATATTCAGTCACATGTGATGCCGATAATTCCCGGGTGTCGGATTTGATGTGAGTTACATAGCCTAATTTAAATTTTCCCCAAAACATCTCGCCTAATAAATAATTTCCAATGTTCCCAAGACCTCAATCAAATTCTGTGTTATTTGATAATGAATTCACAATTAGAATATCAATACATACAGATATAAACAATGAATAAATAATATAAAAACATTCTGCCAGCAGAAATGGTTTTGTGCCTCCGAGCAGGACGCAGTATAAATGCAGGTTGTTAAACAGGTAACAGGCTACAGAGAGAAAACACTGCTGCTCTGGCACTGATAACTTTGTGTCTTTATTAGTATCAGCACAGTGCACATGTGCAGACACAAACTCCATCAAAAGTCTCTACAGCTGTTAACTGACAGCTAATCCAGGAAAGGAGGTCTCATTTCTCGAAAAAAACAAACATGTTGCTCATTTATTCCGTCCTGTGGGAGGGACTAAGGCACAAGAATACGACGCAAGTGAGTGAAGCGTAGATGCAAATGAGTGAATCTGAAATGACGCCAACGCAGTAGTGTCAAAACTGCAGTTTGTTTCCATAAGCTGCATATTTAAATGCCTTTACAGCCGAAATAAACATGTTTACAGGCTGGTACAAAACATGGTTTTAGTCCCTATAGCTAATTTCCCTGTTCACGAGAAATGAATATTTAAAATATCAAATTAAAGTTATACGGAATTAAGAGTGTAGCTGCTTTGATTGACATTTGGGTGCCGTTACGGGTGGCTTGTTTGAGCAATAAGGTTTCATCCAGCCCACCTCAGCTCCACCGATATCTTGAGTTCTTTTGTCTTGAGTTTTTACAATATCTTCTTAATTTTGCTTTTTTTTGTCTAACGAGAAAGAACAAGATTGTTTGTGGTAGGTGACATGACATCTCGTCTCAGTATGTTGTTCTAGAAATCGTCATTAAGTATGGAGTGACTATACATATTATATTGCCGTTCAGTTTGTTACCCACAACCAAGCTCCAGAATGAAGTGCTTCAGGCTGCTGAACTCGATCCTCCCACACAGCAAGCTCTCTATCCAACTCTCGTGTTCTCACGAGGCCCGAGCAGCCAAAATTAAAGGTGAAACCATCGAGATAAGTGTTTTAAACCAACTGGGTGTGAAAAAGCCTTAAATGATGACACGTCTGTAAACGTGTCAAATGCTGCCGGGGACATGAACAGAGCACAGGCCACCTCTACGCACCCAGAACACTGAGCCAGAAGCAGAAACATGAGGATTGCTAAATGTCAAGTGACTAAGAGGGCTGCGTGACTTTTTCTTCATTTTTCTAAAACCAAGTGACTAGACAGTGCATGTTGGGAAAAGGGCTTTGAGTGTTTGTCTGCAGAAAAAAAACAGGAGGATGAGGAGAAAGGAGTTATGGAGGACAAGTAAGCCTGTTGAACTTGTTGCCAGCTTTCCCGCTCTCTCTCTCCCTCTCTCTCTCTCTTGTTGAGGAAAGATTAGCTGGTACGCCATAAAGGTCACAATGGTGTAGTTCTCTCTGGCAATGTCAGCCATGAGATTGGATTGGCCGGCCTTCAAAGGCACGGATTACCATCAAGCCGGAAGCTAAAAGTAACCCAGCGCTGACGGCCCAGTTCGTAGCCAAATGACAAATTACAGCTGGTCTGGTTAGGTCTGTGGGCCAGGAAAGAGTGTGTGAGTGTGTGTGCGTACGTGTGTGTCTTGGTGCTGCAGCAGACAGATGAAGGCTCCTAGAAGCTGGCTGAGTTCTTACTCCATTATACAGACCAGTGCTTCTATTCTCTCCCTGTCTCCACTTCACATACAGTGCACACACACACACACACACTCTCCCAGAGTCTCCCAGAGTTGAAGTCGGTGTGACTCCGTTGCCCTCTGCCTCCTCCTCCTCCTCCTCCTTCAGGAAAAAGACATCAAGACACAAATACACACACACACACACACACCTCTAATGTCTGACATGCAAGCAGGCATGCCCTTCAAAGCCAAAGGAACTGGAGCAAGATGAGACAAAGATGGACATGGTGGTGGCGATGCTACAAGCAGCCACAGGAGACACAGAGGTAACCCAAACCCTCCCTGTTTACCTCTATTCATCGCCCTCCTGTCAGCCACACAGCTTGACCTTGGCTTTGTGTAGCTACCTTGTACAGAGAGCCATGAAGCTGACAAGATCTTCGAAGATAAATGTATAGTATTCACCAGCATACAGGATGAAAAGAATCAATGAGGCAGATGGAGAGATGAAGCACAGTGAGGGATCTTTGTTTTCCCAGGAAGTCTGTGTAGACCAAGCAAAAGGTGAGCTGAGCCAACCGCTGCTAATTGTCAAAGCAAATTTGCACTAATTGTATTTATTTGCCTGTTGCCCTGCTCTGGCTCATTGACTGCCGGTGTTACGGTTGAGCACCTGCGACCAGGTTCATTCCCCGGTCAAAGCTTGCTTTCACTTCCAGGTCCTTGGGGTCTCCCTGTCGATTCCTGTTTAAGAAAACGCCTGAGTGAGCATGAGCCCTAACTTTGTGGATTTCTATTCTAACACACTGTCTTTATTTTTTATTTTTTTATATAAATCTTCATGTCCTGTAACTATACTTGTAAGGTTCACTGGGGAACAAAGATGAATGACCAACAAATGTTGTTTGTGTAGCACTTTTCAGAACAAAGTGCTTTTACATGCAAAAAAAAAAAAAGGAATAGTGGATAAAAATAGTGCAAAAATAAGGATGAATGGACCAAAAAGAAGGTACTATAACTTTGTGCAATAGATTCAACAACACGCAAACTGTCGGACTCAATTAGGAAAAAAAACATTAAAACTTTATATATTCGCAGGCTATTCCCAAAGCCACACTCCCAGTGAAACACCCCCGAAGGGGAAACACACACAATAATCCACAATAATGCTTAAATTAGCTTATTACAATTCATTCATGTGGGATGTGCCGAAAGCATTGGCTTTCAAATAAAATGATTTGAACATTATTCTAGCTTTACTGCTTGCCTGTTGGGAGTGTTTTTATTATAAAAATAAATTATGTTAACACCTGTCTGTAGATATGTGCACGGAACAGGGACTTAAGTAAAGACATTGCAGGTAAAGCAGGCCATTCATGACTTTTGCCCACAAAAGGACAGACTTTATAGGTTTCAGAGACAAAGTAGGTAAAGAAGGAGCATTACATCCAAAGAAAATAAGACATCTGTCACTATTTGCACCCATCTCCACAGGCTTCTGGCATCAAAACTTGGATTACCAACCTGGAAAGCCCCAAAACTCCAAATGCACTGGAAGTTACTGCACGTCATCTGAACATTTGTCTGTAAATATGCACTTTTAAAGCAACTCGTTCACAGTGGTCCTGCTTTATTGCCTGATTTAAAGCACACCACACGTAGAACTTTAAGCCATTTGATCTTCCGTAGGACTGATACGCATGGAAGTGGAGGGAGGTGGGTTAATGGAAGCCCAGTCTTGCCCCGGGCTGCTCCGGCAGGTTGATCCAGCCGTGATTTCCATACACCTGCACACATTCTGATCTGGAGATTAGTTTTTCTAAAGCTTAATATTTGCCTGGGGAGTGGCATACACTACTTTCCAACACCACCTCTGTGTATTTGTAATGTTTATAAATCAGGCCTCGGGAGAATGTCGAATGGGCCAGGTGGTTTTGTTTCTGCAGAGACATATAGGTGGGATGCTGAGGGCCACAGGTTATATCGTCTCTTCAGTTATTGTTGGCTGCTCGGCAGTGATTCGACTGAGGAGCAGCAAAGCCAACAGACATGACTGACTCATCGTTCTCCCTCCCTGCGTCTCTCCCTCATATTTCTCCATTTCAGTCGTCCACAGAGGCGAGGTAGCTCTTTTTTTGTTGTTGTTGTTGTTGTTGTTGACAGAACCTCAAGGCACGTACACAGTTTTTACTTACGGATATGAAGTGGCAGGTACAGAGAGATACAAGGTCGGTCATATACACAAGGATGCATTTGCATATAATTTCTAACATATAAAGACATGTACTTGTTCTTTTTGAAACATCTATGATGCATATTTATGTATATATATATATATTACAGTATGACCCATTCAAGCATGTGTGATCAAAGTAGATCTGCCTCTACAAGGCATCGTGCATAATCTCTCATTAGCAAATCTACATGTGAAGTCTACATGGCTACGTGCGTGCCCGCTGTTCTGCTATTTTTTCCAGTCTTGGTGGGAAAAGTGAGTGAAAGCAAGTAAATATTGATGCACATTCTGTTCCCTCTCAGCCTCAGTCCATCTGGATCCACAGTAGCCTCTGGAGAACAAACAACCTGGAATAAACTCTCATCCCTCCCCCTACCAGACCTCCTCACTGCCTGTTTGCCCCCACCCTCTCTTTGTCTTTCCATCCATCGTTCCTCGCACCTCGTTAAGTTTTTACCATCCACTCCTCTTTCCTTCTCGACGTTCCAATCCTCCAAGATTTACTTTGCTCGCATTTCATGTATGTCTTCCCAGTCATAGCGGATGAATTATAGATGAACATCCATGAGGCAGAACACCAGAGATCTCTCGCTGCTGTTACAAACAACCTCTCCACATAACTACTGCCCTGAGCAGGGGAGACGTTATGATATAGTCATTTAAGAAATGCTTTTATCTTAAGTGAACAATAATAGTGGTGTATTTTTAGCTTAGACCTCAAGGGGCTTTTACTCATTGTTGGGATTCAAGAAGCAACATACAATTTTCTCTGCAGCCGGCCGAGTTGTTGCCTCCACACCGCATTGTCTCGGCTCAGCTTTAGTCCATATGTAGGGCACCGAAACAGAGCCGGTGGAACAAAATATGTCCTGTTCCCTATTTTCATCTGTTGGAAAATTAATATCTAAACATGTCGAAAGCCTCAGAAGAATCTGGAGTATTTGTGCGAGCCACCCGTGAAAGTGAATAGTAAGTGAACAGCAGTGTCTCTCATCAAGGCTCCCTCATTGCCTAGCCTCTTTTCCACAGCAAGTTTCGTTCTGGAGATTCTTCTTCTTCTTCTCCTTCCTCCGTCTCTTTTATTAAACAGAATCAGTTTTTCTTGTCAGGGTCCTCCCTCGCTCCATCACTTTTTAATAACCCTCCTCTCTTTAATGAGTTCTGTTATGTACACAGGGGGCAGCGGCTAGGGGCCAATTTGTGATTTCACATCAGATCAGATCAGATGAGAGAAAGCTAGGAAAATAAGAGTTAAAAAAAAATAATAATAATAATAATACACACACAACTTCCTGCATATCTCTTCTTCTTCTTGGTTGCACTCACAAGAGAGAACCCCTGCATCTCATCTCGGCAGTCTGGGGAGTAGCGGCGCTCCCCGAGCCGCCATTTTGGGAGCATCCTCTGGAACGGCAAGTCACAGGAGAGAGATCCTTAGAGGGTGAAGGGGAGAGATAAAGAAGAATGCTGATGTGTAACCGCATGAGGTTAGTTAACTTTATACTTCTGGATAGGCTTAATGAAGCACTCCTGTTCTTTCTCACTGGGTTTTGTAACTGGAGGAGTTGCAGGGAGGTGAGGGGTTTAGTAATGGGATGCAAACTGCAAAAATCCTCAACTTTATCACCTGGACCTGAAGTTTATCTCTCCCAGGTTAGGATGCAGAAGCAGACTGGACTGGCTCCACCGCAGACAACTCAGACAGTGTCATAACCTCGCACAATTTGGCTTGCCTGACAGGTACTGCGTATGTTTTGCAGGAGTGACTGGGATTTTATATTAGACCAGGAAACTGTTGCAGAATCACAACACAAGGATTAATTCCCCTCAGTGTTTTTACTATCTTCCCAGTTTCATGAAATCACATGAAATAATGATGAAACAGAGAGACAGGAATCATTTAGAATACCTTAAAAATGTATCAGTTTTATTGACTGCTGTTTAATGATACAATGTGGCCAAAAGTATAAAATTTTATTCCTGAGTCATGATAGTTAAACTATAGGTGTCGCTCCCTCTACTGATTGTAAAGCCCTCCGAGGCAAATGTACTTTGTGACTTTGGGCTTTACAAATAAAATCTGATTTGAATCTGATTTGATTCCACCCTTTTAGTTTCAGGCTTTCCACAAGATTTTGGAACCTAGCTGCAGGGATTTGTTCCCATTTGGACACTAGGGCATCAGTGAAGTCCAACACTGATGTCGGGTGATTATCCCAGCTTCCAATTTATCCCAAGGGTGATGTGGTTAGGGCACTGTGCAGGCCAGTTAAGTTCAAAATTAGAAGAAAAAAAAAAACACATTTCTTTATGGACCTGGCTTTGTGAAAAGAGACGTGTCATGTTGAAAGAGGAAAGATTCTTCCCTAAACTCTTGCCACGAAGTTGGCAGACAGTAACAGCAATATTGAGCAGTTCTCTTCCAGACTGAGTTCAATGACACGATTCTTTTCCTGCCCCAGCTGGACTCAAAGTGGGGACAGTTCACATTAAACCCTAAACATCAGGATGCCCTATGGTAGCATTTTGTAACATCGGAAAAGGAGGAAGGCACACTGAATATCGCAGCCTCTCAAATTCTCTCCATTAATTGCCAACATTTCTAAAATTATATTTTTCAACAACTTTTAAACATGACAACTATGGTATTGTTAATGTCATGGAAAGATAATAGACACAAATAAACATACAGACATAAACTACAGCACTTAAAGTTAATAAATGATTGTGGTTACAGTTGAAACTACATACAGTATGTTAACTGCAGGTCTGTGACAGTCCCCTGCATTAAAATGTCAGATATGTTACAGTGCATGACCCAACACCAGTTTCTGCGCCTCAAGGAATAAAGACTTTTGGCACTGCATGTACAGTGTACACGTAAAGTTCCTAAGAATTAATGATTCTTTAGAATACTTGGCTGCACATGTATCTTTGTATGCTGAAACATTAAGATTTCCTTTGTATGGAATCCTATAAAGTACAAAAAAAAGTTTAAAACTGTGAGCATAATGAGCCAAATCATCCCTGTGGAGAATTGCTTTTAAGGTATAAAATCCAAATTGTAACAGCAAAATGAATGATTAATTGTTTTTTTGTTTTTTTTTTACCACCAGTGGTGCCAATGTAAATGCTACAAAAGCAAATCCAAAGGTACGCCTGCATGAGCTAAACAAGCAGAAATGAATGCACTGTAGAGCGGTGCCAAAAATTCTGTCCAAAAAGCACAGAGCTGCAGGAATACTGCGCAGGATCAATGTGGCGTAATAACTATGGACAGAATCTGGTTGATTTAAGGACTTGGGTTTATCCAGCGTACTTTGTCAGTGGATTTACTGATCTTGCTGTTTTATGACATTGTACTTTTGGTAGACAATTAGTACCAATAATGAAGAGAGTATTTTAATTTTCCTTTTCTCTCAGGGTCGGCCACTAAACAGCACTCCCGGAGCTGCAACCTCAGTGTCTTGTCAAGGACACTCGAGCAGGGCGAATGTTTGTTGTCGCATAGGCTTGAGCCCGTGCTGTCTGATTAAAGGACAGCCTACGCAACCACTCCACCCATGCTACTGCTTCAACTCGAGCTTTGTTGCAGAAATGATGGGTTTTCTGCACTTCACTTGTACAGCGTAGGAAAATGTCACAACTTACAGTTGCCCAGGAATAAAACCACTTACTAAATGGTCTGGAAGCAGAGTAAAATGAGACACATTCTTCAAATCTTGCAGCAGAGTATTAAATGTATTTGTTTTACCTGCAGTTTACCTTTAAGGTCTTTTGTCTGAATCAAAACCTGGCAGAACTTGGCTGCAAACAGAGCTTCAGCATAAATAACTAGTAGGATATTATAATAAATACCATCATTTTTCATTTCTGCCCTTGGCTCAATTGGGTTTTGAAAAACCTTAACCTTCGTGTGGCTCCTTGTAGCTATGTGTGCTCTTTATCCATGGCTGAAGGTAAACAGGCGGGATGTTTGAAATCTCTGCTGAACTGAAACTCTGTCCACCAAATTGTTTCTTTTCAATGATAATAATGTAGTAATTTGTTGATCCCCGGGGAAATTCTCTCTCTTCTTACCTCTTGGATATTGGAGGTCAGAGCTTGAAGAGTATTCTTGGAGCAGGTAGGGATCCTTTGAATGCCTCAAGGACAGTGAAGTAGCTCTGAAGTGTGGCTTGAAAATATACTCCAGCTCAAGGGCATTCTTTGGACTCATTACACTAGACGATGGTCTGTTTGTTCAGATAGGGACAGGATGAAATTTCCACATGATTTATTTGCAACATTTCCATTGCGTGACCTGAAAATAAGCCACAACCTGGCATGACAGGATGTAAGAACAACTGACTGTGTCAATCAAAGATTAATATGCCATGTTGGGATTTCTTTAGCAGCTGTGTGCATGGACATTTAAGAGTATGGACAGTTTCTTTTATTTGAACTTTAAAACCAAAAGTACAAAAACTCTGTTGACGTAGCAGTTCATTCATCAAACACATTGGAGTTAAGAGTGGAACTATACCATAACTGTGTTTTTAAATATGTAAGCTAAGTAGCAAAACTATGAATATATCATACTTATACTTACAGCGAATACAATACTAATACAATCTGCAAGTAACAGTTTTATGATTTGATTTTCTCCAACTGTCAAAAAGTGTTTGTTACCACATTTTATCATTGTAAAGTGAATGCGTGCACTCGTGTGGTCTTCCGTTAGTACTTTGTGTGAATACCTGAGTTTGCAACAACAATTCTGGGTGAAATACACATATCTTTTCTTAGATAAATGTTGTAGGACCCAGGATGACTTTTTAGCTTTAATTCTCAAAGCCTCAGTTTGTGGTGGTTCTTCCAGCATGATGGTATATTTACAGTGGTGACAGATTGTTCATTGCCCAAGCTCGGACGGAACTACGCTGCTAAATGAGGCACTGAGGGGCTTGACACGTCTGTCTAACAGCCTGGTCTGAAACTGACTCAACCGACAGGGATGGAGGAGTGATGGAAAGAAAGTCTGCTCTGACCTAATGGTGTCATCTGTTGTGAAAAGTCTGGGGTGTAGTCCTGGACTGCTCTGGTCTGGTTGCATTTATCTTTTTTTGGACTCTACAGGGGATCCAGACTGTCTGATCTCAAAAGGATCAGTGACACGTTTCTTGCTGTAGTTGTTTACACACATTAGTTGGCAGCTTGGCTGAGGTGTCAGGGTTTCTTGTCTCCAAATGGAGCCTTGAGAGGCAGTTTTTATAGCAGTTTGTGGTTTCACTAGGATTGTGAGTATTTTGGACATCATGTGGAGTGGTGGGCAAACAAGTTCCTTGATGGGCCAAGAGTCTGCAGCCTTTCCTTACAAAGACGGCACAAGGTGAGTTTTTTGATTAATTCACCATCTCTGGATGGCACAGCTGCTCAAACTACTAGTTGGAATAAAAAGCTACAGTCTCTTGACCATCCATGGTGCATAGTTGGACACCACTGCCGTGTAGACCAATCTGGGTTTGGAGAGAATATAGCGATGCAGGTGGCCAAAGAAATGATATACTGCTCTGGACTGGGCTCCACTGGACATGGAAGGATGCAGAAGGTGCGATGACACATGGACAAACATCATTGCAGTGACATAATGATGGAGGAGCCATAATGATGGCTCTCAGCACCTCATTCTCCATTTCAGAGCTTTCAAACTATGCTCCACAGAGGCCTATGTGTGTGGAAATGATTTCGACAACCCGATGAACAGGTGAGATCGTTTTCTGCTGCTGACATGAGCTAATCAATCAAGTCACCGGGTGTAGTTTTAATGAGAGGCACATTTATGGTAGATGCATTCCTGTATTTGTTCCATATTCCTCTCTTTTTTGGGGGGATAAATCTATATTTTCATAATTACATCTTAAACAAATTACTACATTTAATGTGAAAGAGGCCACTTGTAGTAATGAACCCACAGTGAACCACCCAACTCTCCAGTTTTGTAGCTTTACGGAGAGTTTTTAACACCTTTTAACATAACACAAAATGTCAAACTGACAAATTTAGCTGCTACCGGGTGGATGTATCCAGTAGGTAACTAGCCTGATTTTTACTTTATGTGTTGGTGCAAAGCAAACAGAGCTAAAAATCTGACGATGTTGCAACGTAGCCATTGGTTAAGACTTCCTCTGCAGTCAGTTTGAAGCTTCATACCCGAGAATGACAAGAAAGAAACTTTTCGGCAAACCGCTATGAGCAGACGTCTGCATATGAATGCGATAAAAAGCTAAATCATCATCAGACCCCACTTTCAGGATTGTTTTTCGGCCGATCAGTCCAGCTCTTGTTTATCTGCATGCAACCAAAGCCCGCTCAAACATTATTGGTCAATACTACGCAGACTACAAACAGAAACCAGAGAACCTCTGATGCCAAAATCTTAGTCGCTTGCCAGCACATATCTGTTTATAGAGATTAAAAGGAGAATGATTATAGGACTTACATTTGTCAGATGGACAAAAACACAACTCCTAATGAATACTAATACCCCTAACCCTGGTTCAAATAAGCTTAGCGTATAGTATGTAAAAAAAATTGTTTACAGCCTGTTGTGCTGCCCCCAAGTGGCCAGAAAATATAAAATAATACAGACAAGGTACAGGTACAGAAACGATACAGAGTTACAAAACGTTTGTTAATTTTTTTTTTGCTGTACGTTGATGTTCTCTTCACTGTATTAAGATGTTTTTTTGCACTCCTTTCCACATCTTCTACTTCTCTCTCCAGTTATTGACAACTCATGATAAAGCTGTATTTTTCCTCACATCTATGTCGATGTGGAGGATGTTTTCAAATCTCTCTGGCTGGAAGAAGAAAAAAAAAAAAACTGCCTGGGCTGCAGCCCAACACCGGCATGCGGGGCCAGTTGGGTAGCTCACTCTGCCAGGCCCTCACCCATCACTACCTCCCCTCTCTCTTCTGGCTTTGGTATTAGGGTCACGTTTCCCTCCATTGACAGGAAAGACTTCTTTAGAGGGCGGATTAAAAGGCCTCCAAACCGATCCTGATAGGAGGTGTCTGGCAGCTGATGTTGCTGGGTGATATGTCACGGCTCTGAGGAGTGGAGAGGAGATGTGGGGGAGACAGAAATGGAAACTTCTGATTGGCTTTGACTACGTGTGCAGGTGTGTGCGTGTGTGTGTGTCTGTGTGTAGCCATCTATGCACATGTGTGTTGCAAAGGGTATTTTGTACTGACCAGAGATGAAAGGATAACAGTTGTTAGTCTCTCCTTATGATGGATGATTAGAGTGATGCAATCGACTGAAAGGAAAGCCTCCTCACACACACACAAACAACATACAAAGACAAGAAATCACACACACGCGCGTGCTGGATGCATCATAATTCATCAAACATGTCCATATGATCTCATCTCGTTTATGCACAAGAAAACTCCACCTTACTGTCAATTATCAGATCACCATCTGGCTCATTTCGACATCACACTGGAGTATTCTTTTTTAGCACCGAGAGAATGATAAGTGTGTGTGCATGTATGTGTATGTGTGTGTGTGTGTGTGTGTGTGTGTGTGTGTGTGTGTGTGTGTGTGTGTGTGTGTGAAGTGGTGGAAGCGGTGCTCTAATGGCAGATGAGTGACCCAGTTGGAAAAGGTCAGCAACACTACAGGGCTGATGTGGCGAGACGTCCTCCACTCACCAACTAATTAAATGTCAGTGAGTCAGATTGGATAGCGAGAGAGAGGGGGGAAGTTTTGAAGGGGGGGGAGGCAGACACAGGAGAGGAGAGGAGTGGCAGATAGGTAGACAGGGAACTGGACCTTGTTGTAAATGTCATGTGTTACATAAGGTTTGACTCTTTGGCAGCTGAGAGTTCAGGGACAAAAAGGAGAGAAACACTTTGGGACGGCTGGTTTGTCCTCGTTAGAGGGTTTCTAAGTGGCGACCTGCAGGATCTGTGCTTTTTTGTTTTGTATTGGTGCTAAACGCTTATTGGCGTTTCTGTCAGTGTCAATCCATTCGGTCTAGCACTGCAATATTTTCATCAGATTTTCTGTGAATCAAATTAGGAACATTTTACATTCCCTCAGGTGCTGTAATAAGCCTCCAACGGCCACCACAAGTCACAACCACAAAATAACAGAAAGCTTATACGGTACATCGGTTTAAAATAATGTTTCTTTTGCTGCATGATGCTTAGTGATAGGTCTGTGCGAATAACTGTCTATCCATTTTCTTTATTCATAATGTACAAGCATTGTTGGAGGGAGCCTGGGAATAACAATTTCATCGCCAGCGACTGCATCATTGTGATCGTTGTGGACAAAACAAATAAAGAATTTGACCTATCATTTATATGTCAACCACCTGAGCTGACCTGAATAAATGCCTTTTACTAAAAGGTGCAGTGTGAAATATTTGGGGCAGACATGAAATATAATATTCATAACTATGTTTTCATGCACTAAGAATCTTTTTAGTTTTGTTACTTTTATATCTACAGTTGGTGAGGGTCCTCTTTTATGGAGGTCATCATGCTGAAACACAGTTTCTACAGTAGTCCAGAACAGAAAAACTAAATAGTGACTCTAGACAGGGTCTTTCAAGTGTTCTTCCTCCTTTACACTTGGAAGGCGAGGGTGATGTGAGGAGATTGCAATGCTGCGGTTACACCACTAGATGCAACTGAATTGTACACACTGGACCTTTCCTCACGACCTCTGTGAGCTTCTATGATGTTGCCATTAAGATGTTTCTTCCTCCATCATTTCAGTGTCCGCTTGACGCAACCTACCTCTACCCCAATTACCTCCAGTTTTCAGAACCTGCTGTCCAGTGAGCTCATCAGACATACCTCACCACCAGTTTTTTGCACAACATTTCGCAGTCAATCTGATGTTATTTAAGCAGTCGGGTTATAAGTGCATTTTAAAGTACCTCCCACCTTCGAAAGCACAAGTTCAGGTCTCTTTTGTTTCTTTTGGTTTACTGTGTTTACAGTTTGACTCACTGAGATTTGACTATCCTGTAAAATGATGACTTCACAATGTTGCATAACTGCACATTTGTCTAATGAATGTACTTGTTAAGAACTCTTCCAATTCGTGCACGAATACTTGACCACACAAGAAAGTAGCACAGCGACATAAGTGGTGTTAAAGTAAGTTTTAGGTTGTGCGGTGGCTGAAGTTAGTTAAAGCCAATTTGATTCACGGCAAAGTTGACAGGCAGAAAACTCTTGCCATTGCTTTGCATTCAACAGAGGAGGGTAACATTAAATTGCGATGCTAACACGATTAATCCACACGCACCATGCAAATCTGTTTTGCCTCGGCAAGTTTTGGACCGAAATTTAAGTTATAAACGCTTGTGACCGAGCTTTAACATTTAAGCATTCCCAGTGATACTCTGAGTGACAGATGGCACTGGTGATATTAAACTGGGTCAGTTTTTTATAAGAGATGTTGGTGATGGATAATGGTATGTGAATAAGCGCCACTGCACCAATTATCTCTCCGTGTAAGTGAGCTAGACTAGTGGACCAAATGCTCAACCGTATTTCCTTTAACTAACATTGAGAGAGTCTCAGCGGGTTTGAGCTAGCTGCTGCTGTGTTTGTTTTTAGAAACAAGAACATTAGTTTAGGAGTTTTTTGAACCTGTTGCCGTCGACCGATCTGATGGCATAGTTGTCTGGCACACAAGCTTTGCACTCCATGTGTGTGTGTGTGTGTCTGTATTATAGAGCAGGGTCCTTATGTTTTTCCTAAGGGATGATATTGGAAGCGTCTCCTCTCCCCCTAAAAAGCTGTTGAATAATTCACTCTGCCCCAGTTTCTGCCCATTAGGTTGACACACTGCTGGAACTCTCCCGCCTGGAGTAGTTGACAGCTTTCTTACACACACACACATACTCTCATGTGCAGACGAGGTCACACACAAAAGTACTCCACTCTTTTCTCATTTTCTCACACATGAATATATATATATATATATATATACAATATATAAGATATAATATATATATATATATGAATATGAACACTTCAGCTCTTTAAAATACTTTTTTTACTCCAGTTATATAAAAAAAACCTGCTGATTCTGTCACATAATCGTCTCTGCTCTCTCTTCTCCTGTCGTCCACTTTCTTCCCCTCTCTTTCTTTTTTGCATTTCTTATACCGCCTCCACTTTCACCGTCTCTCATTTCCATTCTCGGTCTGTTGTCCTGTCTTCTCACCTGCCAAATTTTCTCTCACAGGTTTTCTACAATGTATGCATTACTGTCACACTGATGTCGCTATTTTTGGGGGGTTGTTGCTGAGGCCTCCCTCCTCCCAGCCTGAATCCAACAGCTGTGCTGATTTCTTTAGCTAATGTCAACACAATCTCATTTTAAGTTTCATGTGGCAAACTTATTACTAGATATTGTGGAACAACATAAGCATTAATTTCACGTTTCTGCCCATCTGATCAAGTCGAATCGGTATTCTTTCTCATTTTAGCTCTATTTTGATACCAATTCCAGAGAGAAATTTATTTACTACTGAATACTTTATGTTCACCAGCTGGTTGCCAATGTAATGCTCAGCAGAAAAAACAAACCAGAGATGTGTGACAAGCTAACCACCCACCAAATTTCTTTCAATCCTTTCTCCCTTTCTTTTCAATTTATGTACTCTAGTCCAATTCCCTCAGATTCTTTAGTGAAACTGACTTCTACCAGTGTGTGGAGTGGAAAGTGTCACAGCTCAGTGCTATTGTTCGTATTAGACAGACAAGTTCATTTTCAATAATAAAGGTGTACTAAAATGTACCAATTTCTTCTTCACAAATTTGTGTTGAGTACTGTGTGGTCTACTATACAGATTGTAGTTTGTTTCTATATCTGTAATAGACTAATAGAGTGTTGGCTAACCCTGTTGATCACTTAAAAACTCAAAAAGTCAAACTTTATTTAATAATGTGGGGCACCTTTCATGCAAACATGCAGCCCAAAGTGCTTTCCAGAGCAAAAAAACAAAACAGAAGTAGACAACAATGAACAGAATCCGGCAGAATAGACGATGCGTAAATAAAATTAGGACATATAATTAGAAAATGTTCGGAAAAATAAAAGCCCAAAAGAAAATCGAAAAAGTAGTTTGCATGAAAATGAAGGACCGATTCAGCAAACATAAAAACTGCAATACAATAAAATGTTAAAACTAAATTAAAACCTATAAGGTGAATAAACGCAGGGAAGAATAAAAGAAAAAAGAAAACAATGATCAAAACTTAAAAGCTCAGCAGAGAATGGCGAGTTAGGTGTAGTCCTCGCCCACACTTTGCAGGTCATCATGGCCTGCTGAGAGACTTTTTCCTGAGAAAAGATGCTCGCTGCAGAAGAAAACAATGCTGTGAGAGCGGTGAGACTCAACCAAAATGCTTTGAAGCTCTGAAGAACTGAGAAGAAAAATGGTCTGTACTCTTTTTTTGCTTCAAGCTACATCTTTCACATAAAAGTACTCATGTAATCCATGCCTCATATAAGGATATTGATTATAGCAGCTTAAGTGCATTGTAGACATATAACTACACATCCTTTTCTCTCCATGAATCAAACAGCTCCGGTTAAACACTGTTTCCATATGGCTTTGTCATCTCGGAATCCCACTCATCCCTCTTAGTCCATAATTGGAGCCTTTTTCCATTTTTTATACACCACTTTTGTACCTTAGAGACTGACTGATGTTGTTTCAATAAGCTCAATATTCTCTGAGAGCTAAAGTGAAACACAAGTGATGGAAGTCAATACAACTTCTGTTGCGGTTTCCAGGAATGCACTGTTCAAATATTGAGTCCTGCTTAAAATTTCAAGTCCATCTTCCAACCTTTTCCTGGTGATGCAAGCTTAGATATTCAAGCCCAATAATTCATGTGTGCAAATGAATGTTTCAGTCACAGAAGAGGAAATTAAACTGAATTAATGATAATCAAACTCCAGGTACTGTTGCTATTCCAGGCCCGGCACAAGAAGCTAAGCAAGATGGATAACGGAGACTATCTGTCAATCTGAGGGTCCCGCTCATTACAAACTGCTTACAAAGTCAGTCTTTTTTTTTTTCCTCTGTGCACATTTCTGTGGAGACTGGTCCATTTCTGCACAGAGAAATTGAATTAAATATCTGCGTGGGACTTGATTGCTCTGTTGAACATATCTAGCTAATTGTCACAGCTTCTCCTAATGAACTTCACATTGGGAAGCTGCTTCATCTCTGAATCTGTTTTGCATACATGCTTCTCAAATGCCGCAGAACTAGTTAAAAAAAAATCTATGTTTAAAACAATATTGTGAGACTTTTAATCACAATCGAGCTTCTGGTTAATTAGTTTGGGCTAAAATGTGCCCCCCCCCTCCCCTTTTTTTCTTGACATTTCCAAGCAATCAATAATTAGGCTAGCTTGGGAAATGTATTGCTTTGTGCAGGCATGACAGGGTGCATGCAGTTAAAAGCGTCTTCTCGTATTCCACATTTTTGCATATTTTTTTGTAAATTTTAAAATCCCAAATGAATCGTCTTATCTTCATTATATTCCTCTATTCCTAGATCTCTCCATCCCTGGTGCTAATGATGCGCCTGAATATCCTCCCTCAGATATCTATCCTCTCCTTTTCTCGTCTATCCATCTCTTCTCCACCTCCCCCCCTATGTCTGTGTCTGTGCTCCAGACTCTAATGATGGGCCGATCTATGTGTGGAGTGTGCGAGTATGTGTGCAGGATATGTTGAAGGGCTGACAACGAGCTGTCCACCTACAGTACAGTGCAGCCAAGCACCCAAGAAGGTGTTATTATTAAGTATAGGAAATTCACACACATTACACAGTGTACAGAAACATGTAGCTACATTTTTGGATGCTGAGTGCAAGTCTTCATTAGCATGATTGATCCTCTGATTAACACCAGTGGCCTACAACACACACCCAACCACAGGAGAGACACTTGCTAGTAAATGCTTCTAATCACTGTAGAAACAAATCTTTCTATTTGCTTGGAATTCCTACCCTGGTTACGTTAAGGTTCATGTGTTTTAATCTCACAACCAGGATTTACGTGTCTCTATTTAAACCGGGGTCAAAGTCAGCAAAGGAGCAAGCTTTCTTTCTAAAATATGACACAAAATGCTCAAAGTGGTTCAACAACTAAGGCCTCAGCTGCAGCTGACCTTCAATTAAAATCGAAAATGACCCTCATTTATCATAGCATCGCTGACACCATGGGAAAGCTGCACCCTGCACAATGTAAAAATCGCAGTCGCACAATGCAACATGACAGCTGCGTGCCAATTTCTTTTTTTTGCTAATCACATTCCTGCAGCTTTCCAAGGAGGAGGATATAATAACGCAAACATCTTAAAGATATATGAGTATCTCTTCTAAGACGGGGTAGGGGGCAGCCTTCAGAACAGTTTCAGCCACCCTGCTTTCTGTGGCCATTTCACAAACAACCTTTCTTCAAGTAGGAAAGCCTCCACTGCACTGAGAGATGAAGGAGCCGGAAATCTATTTCTTATAAAGGTTCAATGATGTTTACACTATAAAGGTTCAGTGGTGTTTACACTGGGTGATTGGAGAGGCTGTGGAAAGGGTCTGACTTCATTCCGCTTTTGATGAAACCCGCAGTGTATGAAGAGTGTGATCGTGATGAAACATGGGAACATCATGAAGGACCAATGTTTACACCACAGGATGAAGTATTATGGAATGACCTCAGTCACTGCGTGCTCGTACGCAGTCTGCAACCTATAACATGGCTTTCAGGGGAGCTCTGCCATGCGTTGATGTCTTAGCTACAACGACATGCATGCTGATATCTTTATTTAAAGTGAATTAGTGATCAATTGCATCAGTCATGTATGATTGATCAATCATCAATCATACATAAATAATTTTACGCATGATTCTTCATGATGAAGATACAGAAAATTAGAAATGCATAACGAAATTGGCATATTGTCAATACTTTAGGGAGCCAACACAATTTCACAAATCACATTTTTAAGGGAGCCTGAATAATCCTTAGACCCAGCAATCCCTGCAAAGGGCTGAGTAATCATTCACAATCCACCACTGAGGTTTATAATTGGCTGTGGACATTTGACCTCATACAAAAATGACTCATTCTTTCATTCTAAGAGATTTGGTTGCAGGTGACTTGCATTAAGAGAAATAATCTTAATATAAAATTCACGTCTAGTCGAGGTCTGCCATATGAGTCATGCACAGATGCCTCTGACTTTCTCTGAAGACGAGGTGACACAAGGACCCTTGCAAGGTAGCTTGACTCAAAATCACTGCATCAGCTTGCCAGACTATGCACTTGAATCAGAACGCAGTTGTTATGGACCAATCAACATTGTCTGAGTGTGGTTTAACGATAGGTGTCTGTGACATTCAAAAAAATCACATAGCAGCAGTGAGAATTTCATAACTGAAAGAAGAGAGATAAGACTTTTTGTGATGACCCGTTTTCTGACTGGCTTCGTCCACAGTTTGACTAAGTTATATGGTTCATTCATCGGATTGGTGAACATTTGACAATGATTGATGGTGATCTGTTTTTGTTGTGTTATTTATTGAATATAAGACGTTGCTGTCAGTTGCACCACATACTTCAGATTTCATTGATTAATAAATACATATTAAACTATTTTAGACATATATAAAATACAGCAAGACTCTTGAGTGGAAGTTAGAAGTTCAGGTTATTTTGGGGAAAAAGTGCAACGCACTCATATCTTAAACTATTAGAAGACTTTAGGAGCCACATAAATAGAAGCAAGACAGAAACTGGGACTGAAAAGGTTAATCTGAAGATTTTAAATGATGTGATGAATTTGTTCTTTCTTACAGTTCAATAGTTTCAAAGAAGATTCTCTCACCGCCGCAGGGTTTTTATACAGGTCGCTGTTAAGGGAAACATCTTTTACCTCTAACCCAACAGTGTAACATCATCTGCAGTATAATACTCTCTCATCTATCTCTGTGACACATTTCCATGACAACCTCCCATCCCGTGGACCGCTTTGGTTTAGCAAGACTTTTTTTTTTTCCACTTTATTTCTGTCACAGTAAGGTACTGCATGGATGATGCGTTGTTGGCACTTATGACATTTTTGAATTGTTTTGGGTCCTCTAATTAGACTCCTGACATTGCTAAATATATTTTGTCCCTGACTGCTGATTTCCAGCAGCAGGACCTGAAGTACAATTTTGTAAAAAAAAAATAAAAAAAAGTGGCCATGTATGGGACAGAAGTTTCAAGAAGTTTCAAATTAAAATATGTGATTGTATAATGGACGTTAAAATCTTTTATAAACATTATTTTATATCTTTTTTACATTTCTTTGAAGAAACTTTCACTATTAACATATACTGTAGCTGCAATACAGTTAAGTTCACAAATACAACACTTTGTCCTAGTAATGAATAACTCTTCCTGAGCATATAATCACCACACATAACTGGGAAGATATGCTGATGGTATGTGACACCTTCCTCCATGGTTAATAAAGTACACCAAGCTGTCCATGATATAGAAAGTCACAAGGGCTAAAGTAGAACTTTATACCTAATGTCGTTGTCAGCACCACAGAGGGCAACAGGTAGCCTTATAGCACCTTAGTGAAGCTAATAATGGAGACTCACAAGCAAACACCAACCTATCAACAGGTAGTACACATCAGCCTGAAACAAACAGTATAATCAAGACCACCTAAAACGAGACCAAGACCGTAGTGTAGCATCACAAGACCAGGACTTTGGAGTAAAGACCAAATCAGGGTGAGAGGCAGATTTCTCGCATTAGCTACCTTGCTTTGTTATCCTGTTTGTCTCAGTAAGTGTAACATTGCAGTATTACATACTTCTGTGTGTTTTCTTTCGCAGATGAACGCTTTATAGTTTAGTCAGATTTTACTGCAGAAGATTTGTCTGACAGCTCCTAGACAGCTTCTTCTCCTGCATTCACTTTCTTGGAGTGCATGTGAATGAGGGCTGGGAGCCATGACAGATGAAGCACAGTCAATTAAGTGATATTCCTGCAGTTGCCCAAATAAAATCCAGAGTCCTCTTTGTCCGAGACAATACTGAGTAAAAATACAACAGAGACAGAGAGACCTTCAACAAGTGGCCCTGAGAACAAGACCGATCTTGAGTATTGCAATATTGGAAAAAAAGCAATTCAAAAGAAGTTTGATAAATTAGATACACTTGAAAGTACATGCAAGTAAAACGTAAGAAGTAAAAGATGTTTAGAACAACAAAATATTCTGCTGTGTTTGTTATATCGACATTATGTGACAGTATAACCTATGCTATGCTCTACCTCAACTCACTTACTGAGTTAGCTGATTGGCAGCGGAGTAAACTGCTGCAAACTGTAGCTGCTGATGACAACCTGATGACAACATGTCGCTTTATGGTGTTATTCACCTGATCCCTTCACCCACCAGCACACCTGTTCCCTATTATCATTATCTCCGTTGCACATATATAACATATAACAGCCCTCTTTCCTCAGTCATGTTTTATTTTGAAAAATGGCCGGATTCTTTCCCAATTACATCCGTCTGTGCCTCTTGACACAGGTTAAGACAGGTCAAGACGCTCGTCTCAGTCACATGATACGTTACCCCAGTTAAGACCTCAAATCTAGCAAAAATGAGTAGAAAACAAATGTCTTTGGAAAGCTTCTTCAGCGACCAAAACTAAATTACGGAATAGACTGGCCATAAGGAAAACACTTCGGGTGTCATTGTCTCCCATTACTCCTGGATCGGACCGTTTCGTTGCGGAGAAACAAGCTCAGACTTGTATTTTTATGCACTTTATATTTGATTTCATGCCGGTCGCATCATTTTAGTTCGTCGTATTTACCCCCCCACACCTTGAAGGTCGGTCTGTGAAAATATTGTCTTACATGAGACTGGTTCAGGGCGCAGAAAAGGTTGGGGGCCGCTGCTCTAATGTATGACTCAGTCTTAGCATCGAGCCTTTGCTCTAGTTCCTCGCCTGTTCCTGGTCCTGCCAGCCTGCCCCTTACCTGCATGGTTGACTGATTACCTGTTACCTGTTGCCTAACTGTGCCTTGAACTCTTACCAAGTAAACAACCAGCTCATTTGAACTGCCCTGTCTCTAAATCCATATCTCTCTGTTCAAAACCAATACAGTTTTTAGGTTATTCGCTTTGTTACACACATTGAAACATAGACATATAGCCTCATATGTGGTCACGAAAGGTAGGTAGGTCTTAGACAAAGGTTGGGACACTGCGCATAGGGGCTAATCAGTGAGAGGTGCTGTACCCAATGTGCATTAAGTGCACCATCATCCCCAGTGTCAGATACTGTGTCAGGCTTTGTGGGGGTTGGTCAAGCTGTCAAGAGGTAGCAGAGGGAGGATAGATGTCCATTTTTGTCAGATGCCAGTAAGTTTGCACAGACCGGTGCCCAACACACACACAATAACTACACATAGAGCAGCACAAACAAAATAATAATCCATAAAAACACAGCGCCACATGTCTACATCATCATTGGACACAGTGTCTCCTCGGGCAGAACAGTCACATTTTGTCCTGCTAGTGTGTATGTGTGCGTGCATGAGGTTGATTTCATGTATATACAGTACAGATTGTCAGAATTCGAAGGCATGTGCCCTGCAGCTTAAGTTAATGCATTGGAGTCTCACGGATGCTCACGTCATAGTTTCACTGCAACAAAAACAAACATTTGAATTTGGTGGTTTGGTTCAGCTTCGACGCTTGAGAAAAAAATCTGTGTGAGCTAAGGTGACACAGACTGTCTCTGAGCTCACGAACCGCCCTGCAGTGCACTATACACACACAACATTTGAATGAACAAGAACACATAAAGAAAGATATTCTGAATTCACCTAAATCTAAATGCTAATGCGGGACGAGGCTGAGGAAGTGGAGTAGTGTAGTGGGCTGGGAATTGAAATGACCAAAACTTTTGACTATATACGGATCACCTACCCGATTAAGATAGGTCATAGTCCTATACAGGTATGGTTAGATGGTGGATGAAACAGGTGTGCAGCATATTTAGGAATGGCCGGACTGTAAATCTTCATTTGTGACAGGTGATGCTGCTTTTCACATCTCTTGGGTACGCAGTTTTGTGCCCGGATCACCACAGCAAAGTACTCAACTTTACGACACATCTAGGGTGACTTACAAGGATGTAACATTGCTCAACCAGACTCTGTGATCTGCACATAATCAATCAAGCTGTACAGTCCAACTTTTTCTAGTCATCACAGTAATCCTTCAGCCTTGCAACGGTGCACAATTCTCGGAAAATGCAAATGTAGATTTAATGTTGTCACACAAGATATTTGATACCTTGATGGTCTTGACGTCATCCTGATCATATTCTCGTAGATGCCAGCCAACTTTAGAGCTTTGTTACCACGTCTGTCTGAACCGATTCTTCAACCTCTTTTCAACATTTACTTCTAACCAGCTGATGAGAAATGCAAAGACAAACCACAGTCGTCTAATATCTGCTTATAATATCTGCTTAACCTGTAAAATCCAAAGTATCCCCGTTATACACTCTACTCATACATTATCCCACTGATTTTAGATTCTTAACTGTTCCCCCAGAAGCCAATAATTCTAAGTTTAAATGCTCTTCAGTGGCTCAATGTTAAATGAACCATTATAATTTATTATGGCATCTGGAAATTTAAGCAATGAACAATCTCCATTACATACAAACTAAGATGAGACCACTGACCTCACGTTTACATTTCTTACAATCATTACACACATGATCCACTGCTTTCTTTTCTTTCTTTTCTTTTGATGTGGACATGATAATATTATCAGCTCGATCAATTTCCACCATACCCAATCCCTGTTAACCTTACAGAAAAAAGGGATATTAAAAAACAGCAAATGATTAGATATTTTCCTTCATATTCATTACTGCATCCAGGAATTTGCCTTTAATATCTTGTTTCAGCAGTTTGTACCAGAATCCATCCCTCCAAACTGTATCACATGCCATACTGTAATCAATAAGAGAACAGAAAAGGCAAAACAATACAAATCAATATGTTTCAGTAAAAAGATGTGATCGGTGGTGGAGTAGGTCTTTCTACATCTTGCCTGACTTTCTTTAAGGATTGTATTAGTCACACAGAACAAACACGACGTGGCATTGTTTGGAGGGATAGTTAAACAATTCAGGATAGTGATACTTTCCCACCAAAACCAGCATCCAGAATCTTATGAAACTATAAAACATGCACTCAGCTTTTTTATTTATTTATCCTGCTCTCATTAATATAAATAATTTAACAAAATCTTACTTTAAACTATATAACAAAATACAGTAATATAATAACTGAAGTTGTCTGAGTGCTGTGAGGAACTGGACTTGTCCAGGATGTACCACGCCTCTTGCCCAGTGTGAGCTGGGATCAGCTTCAGCCCCGTGCAATCACAAATTACTAAACTTTCTTCCAGTGTTTTGATATTGAACGCAAAGGACATGAAAGTTCAGAATATCAGATAAAAAAATAAATTAAAAAAAACACATTAAAGTTGCTAATCAGTCCCTTTTGACCAGAACACAACATGAATGTTTGTGCAACTTTCATGACTAATGCTCCTGCAATTTAAACTTCTGGACTCTCTAGACTCTGAAAAAAAAAAGGGGGCGCTGGGGGATAGACCTCTTTTAAGGTTGACATGCTGCTAATTACCATTCGGCTGAATGTGACTCACCTTCGGGTGAATGTTGGTGCCTTTCTGATTTACTTGCTTCAAAGTTAGCCTTTTTCATGTAGTGTTTCAATTATTTTGTCCATCCCTCAGAGCTGCAGACTAGTTCAAAGGGAACTGGAGTCTAACTCTGACCGGTACTAATTTGCTGCTGTGAATTTAATTTTTCATAATGTTAATGATGCTAATACACTTTGCGTCTTGAATTAGGCGGTTAAAAAAAAATGACTGCAGCAGCATTTTTTAGCTGAAGGACACATTTTGTTTTTCATGTGACGGAGAGACTTGCTTATTCTGTAAAATTGCCAAAGTTAAGTGGCGACTTTCATCGTGTGAAATAAATAACATTCGAGGGCGTTTTCTGTGACTGTGTTATTGTAGAACATACACACTTGTCCTTTATAACCACTGTGAAAACACGATTCAGTCCAGATGTGAGATTGATCTTCATGGTGCAACCAGGATCAAGCTGATAAATGTTTTATCTTTCAGGGAAATTTGTGCAGATTCATTTTTGCGTTCCAAATGGGTCACGCGCTCGCTTGATTAATGAGATCTCACTTGATAAATGTGTTTGCTTGGTCCGTGTAATAAGAGAACTTGATTCAGACAGGTTTATAATTTTATCACTTGTTCCTATTCTTTTATAGCAGCACTAAGATACATGTTTCTCATCTGCATCTGTAGGGAAAAAGGCAGTAAGGCTATGTGGGACAGCTCCCAATTTGTGTCAGATTTCCCCCCTTTACAACATTTGTATAAACACCCAGGCGCTACACTGTCCCCTATCATTTTCAACAGGCTTCCTCACAGCAAGTGTGGCCTCACATGCAGCCAGCAAAGCGGAGAGTCTTTTAGCATTCATGTATTCACTCAGAACTCAGTCAAAGCGGCAAACGCTGTGCCAACTGGGGATCTCAGGGAAACAGGTCTCGTCCCATTTCATCCTTTATAAATCAAAGCACACTCCTGGACTTGGATTGAGAACAATGCCCCTGCAATGGGACGCCATCCATCTTGCTCCTCGATGTAAATGTGATGGCCGTGTTTGTGAGGGTGCATGCCTGCATGCACATTTGAACTGTGCGCACCGTTACCTGCATGCGCCTTTCACGTGCTGCAGCGCAAGTGTGTCAGATGTGACTGCCCGGTGTCATCATGGCTGATAAGTTGTCAGTGAAAGAGGCAGTGGTGGAGGAGGAGGAGGAGGAGGATGGCGGTGGTGGTGTTGGGGGTCGTGCGGCAACCACGCAGTTAACAAGGGAGAAGTACTGGGAGCGCCAGAGGAGTTGCAGCTTTGTCCTTCCTCCTACACTCGGCATCTCTCTCCTGGATTCCCCGCTATTGTTCTCTAATAAGCCCGGCTTCTCACTGTTGCTCGCATGTCTGTTTGTGTGTGTAACATCCATCCATAACAACATCATTATCAGGTTTTGTTTGAAGCCCCCCCTCTCCTCTCTCTCTCTCTCTCTCTCTCTCCCTCCCTTTCTCTTCTCCCCCTCCTCTGCCTCATCTGCTCATCCTTGGCAGGCTCGGGTAAGAAGCCAGTGCCGAGGAGAGGAAGCAGAGGGATAGGAAAAGGAGGGGAAGATGTGGAGTGAAGAAACTGTGTTGGCTGCATTAGCATATCAGACACATGGTGAGGGCTGGAGATTGGGTACTGGAGCAGATGTCGATTTACATATTCAGCGGCGGGCCAGCGGTGCATGTGTACATAGGTGTGTGTGTGTGTGTGTGTGTGTGTGTGTGTGTGTGTGTGAAAAAAGGAAAAGTAATGTATGTCATGAGTGTGAAAGAGGCATGGGTGGAGCAGAAAGTGGATGAAGTGGAATTGCAATGAGCGGAAACACTTCTATCCATGAGCTGACCAGTCGGAAAGTAAATGAATCACTTTGGTACTCCTTTGTTTTTGGGTTTTTTTGGAATAAGATTAGCATAAAAGGACGGTGGCCATGATTGATGGGTGTGTTTTGCAGACTTTTTGGCAGGCTCAGGGGAAACTGATCAAAGCCTGAAAAGCTGTCTGACAGTATTGATGTAGTTAATTACGGTAAACACGGAGCACTCGCACGCCGCCTCGTTATCTACTTACACACACATGCTAATATGTGTTGTCTCTATATGTCTATTCACCCGCCTGGAATGTGAAACCTCTCTCATCTACCTCTATCTTTCTGATTGTGTTTAAGTCTTTTAAACATTTATTTTAAATTATTCCTTGTCCTTTTTTTTCTGCTTCATTTCTTTATTTCCCAGCTCTCTACCTTTCTCTGTCTTTCGTTTTATTTCTGTAGCTTCCTAACTTACCATATTCGTTCTGCCTCCCTGCCTCGGGGAGGGAGAACAGGTGGTTGCAGGGAAGAGCTTTAGCTATATTCCAACCTCAGAAACTACGAAGAAGCGAAACACATATGAATCACACTTGAGCACCGCTGGGCCGGCAAGGGGTGCATTTATGATGGGAAAGGAAGCAGGAGGGCCGAGTGTGTATATATATATATATGTGTGTGTGTGTGTGTGTGTGTGTGTGTCCATTTGTGTGTCATGAGAAGAGAAAGGGGCAGAATTCAAATAAGGAAGAGGATTTGTGCAGTGAGAGTGCTGGTAGTTATTATTCTGCAAATCCATGTGTTGAACATGCATCTGTTATAGGATAAGGTGAAAAGGGACACATCTGAAAATGTGCTTTCATTTACATGAACCCACAGGGGCACACACACACACTCAGTTATCATGTAGAGCACAATATAGGCACACAGTTTTGTGCATGTCACACTTTTCAATTATGATGTGAAATAAATTAACATAAAATAAATTAACAATAGAAATAGAGACTGAAGAAATATACATAATATCGCCGGATGGAGTGATGATTAAGGTGTAAACTTTGTTTAAATAGCACCTTCTATACATACAGTGGGTGTAGCTCAACGTGCTGAACAAAGAGACAGGAGGATAAATAAAAGAGGCATCAAATAGAACATGCATGCTACGAATCAAGTGCAGAGTAAAGCATAAGAGCAATACAAAATGTAACAGATAAGAAGAGAATAAAGGAAAGTGAGAGAAACCAATAAAATCAATTGAAGATATCAGGAGCTAGTGCAGGTTAGCTCAGACTGGTCTGGAAGCAGAAGAGTTCAGAATTTATTTCAATTCATCAATGGACTGTTTAGGAATGCATGAATGATTTCTTCCAGCATCTTATTGGGATCGGCCGCACTTTGGAAATATGTCTCAAATAAAAGAAAGCTGCACGATCGCCTGTAGTAACAAAACACGTTCTCCCTGATATGTAATCAAATATCCAATTTAAACCCTCTCAGAGAGGCCAGAGAGGTTCCTGAGGCGCTCAATAAGAATATATATTTTGATCAATAGTATCAAAGGTGGTGCTTAATATCTTGTAGAACTTGAACCAAGACTGAAAATGTGCAAAATATTCGCCAGTAATTTGGACAAGGAACATGCAAATGACAGCAGGCGTTCAACTTGCCAGTGCCACCGTGGTTGTTCACACACACATAGACGACCTCCACACCGCTACTTGCTACATAAAGAGCAACAACTTCCAGCACTTCCAGAGCTGGCATCCATTTGGATAAGGCAATTTTACTTCTGTTGTGTCTCAACTCAAATACTTCCATACACTTGTTATTTTAAGTACATAAATGTGTTCACACTGTCAGTTAAGGCAAAACGCATGGTGCACTGATAACGGTGTGGAACGCTGGATGATTCTCGCACTAAGTAGAGGGGAGGGACCACGGTGAAGATGGAGGAGGAGGAAGCCAAGGAAGCTGCTGGAGGTGAAGCTGTTGCAGTCAATACTGCAATAAGTAAGTCATACATACGTTTTATATTTATATTTGACAGTCAAATGTTGGTGCTATTGCTCCTACTGGTTGCTGGTAATTTGGCAAAGAAGAAGTAAAAATGT